>NW_011485345.1:13263-15909 GCF_000754665.1 Bison bison bison | reverse complement strand
TATGAATTTATATAAATGAAGAGATATATTCAATTATATATTTTACAAGTAATATTTCTCATTCCGTCTTCTCATTTCACATGTTTTAGAAAAGTCAAGTGCACACAAAATGTGATCATTACATTAAGATTATACTCTTCTGTGTTTATTTTGTCTATTTTCTATATTGCATGCTCAGTCACTAAGTCATGTCTGACTCTTGGCAACCCCATGGACTGTATCCCACCAGGTTCCTCTGTCCATGGAATTTTCCAGGCAAGAGTGGGTTGCCATATCCTTCTGCAGGGGATCTTTTTCACCCAGAGATTGAACCCACATTTCCTGTGTCACCTGCAATGGCAGGGGCAGATTCTTTACCACTGAGCCACTTGGGCTAAATCAGAAAATACTACAACACCTCACCATTTTTCAAACAAAATACAAAGGAAAAGATTAATTCCTTGGACAATATTTTATGTTTCATTGTTCTATAGAAGGAGTGGGAGAAGAAGGATAACCAATAATAATTAATGCTACTACTACAACTACTATTAATGAAGATATAGAATAATTACAGATATAATAATATCTAACATCTATAGTTTTCCATGTGCCAGGTATTGTTCCCAGCACTTGACATATTATTTTATTTAATTATTAGATGGCTATTTCAGGTAGGAGAGTCCCATGCCCGAGTCATTCTGCATAACACGAGTAGTAATATTACTAATAATAACGACAAAGAATGAGAGAAACCAAAAGTGTTTTCTTACCATGAGCCAGGCCCTCTGCCAAGTGCTCTGTTTACAGAGTGCTCCCTCTATTCTCGCAAAATCTTGTTAGGTGGGTATTCTGAGTATTACCACTTTATAGATGAGGCATTAGAGAGGTTAATTAACTTTTACAAGGATACCTAGAGACTATTGGGCACATGGGATTTGAATCCACGTACTCTGACTCTCAAGTCCATGTTTTTAATCACTAAAACACACTGAACCTACCTCATCCAAATGAAAAATGCTCTATAAATGTGGACTGGATGAATGGTGAATTAGTGAATTTGAAATAGCTATGTACTAGAAATCATGGAAACTTAAAAGAGAATCCTGTATTTAATTTAACATAAATTAGTCTTTTATAACATAATTATAAGAGTGAGTGACATCCCATCACTTTTGCCATATTCTACTGATTGGAAGCAAGTCATAGGTTCTGGCCATACTTAAGGGGAAGGAATTACATAAGGCGGTGGGTCACTTAGGGTGTGCCCACCGCAATACTGTATGATTCCACTCATGTGACATTTTCAGAAAGAGGAAAACACAGTGACGTGATCAGTGGCTGTCAGGGATTACAGGTAGATGGAGGGTGTGATTACACATGGTTGGCACAGAAAGTTGTCAGGGTGATAGAATCTTCCACATCCTGGCTGTGACAGTGATTTTATGAATTTACACATATGTAAAATCCAAATAAGTGTATACAAAAAATCACATATTGTGTATGATGATTTAAGTATGATTTTAACATATATAATAAAAAATAAAAATTTAAATGGAAAAATTTAATAATTATTGTATAAAAATAAACTATTTATAAAAACATGCTTTAGAGATATGCTTCTCCCTGAAGCATATTTCATAACAAAGGAAAAAAAATAACACCCATACATGTATTATTAGAAAGAATCAGTTCCATTTTGACTTAAGATACAATAAGCCATAAGAGAATGTCACCCATAATTTAATGATAAAAAATGTAAGTAATCCACAAAACCATAATATCCCTTGAGCTCATCACAGAACTGAGGTAAAATGAATTCCAAAGGGTAACCAGCCCCTTTGGCAAAGCATGGAGACAGAAGTAGCTGTCATGCAAGCAAGTTTAAAAAAAAATCAGCTGAACGCTTAATGAATTTTTAAAATCTTAAACTCTTAATGGGCTAGTGTCTCAGTAGTTTGGAATATGTGGCACCCAAGACACTTATACATTCACTGCCAAGTTATTTTTCAGTCCTTAACCAAAAGCACACAAACATGACTGTGGACAATGCAGAAGACCAAAAGAGCCCATGTCAGTGGTTCAGGTATGCAGGAGGCAATCAACTGTTGCTGGCAGACAGACATGAAGCCCCACACACTTATACAAACCCTTCTATGATGGGAAGCAAAAGTCTTAAGTCACCAGGGAAAAAGCAAAAGCCACCTTCCCAGGGAAGGGAAGATAGGAAACCCTCCTATCCCCAAAACAAAGGCAGAAATCCATAGCTGTTGGGGAGCAGTCAAAGCAAAAAACCTCTGCCCTTGAGGAGGAGCAGGAAACCTTTGAGTTCAGGATTCTCTATGAATAAAAAGCAGTGGTCAGCTACTGCTGAGGAAGGGGCAAGATATCAACCTTAGATCCCTGGTTGTTCAGATGGTAAAGAATGTATCTGCAATGCAGAAGACCTGGGTTCAATCCCTGGGTCAGGAAGACCCCTTGGAGAAGGGAATGGCAATCCAACTCCAGTATTCTTGCCTGGAGAATTCCATGGACAGAGAAGCCTGGTGGATTATAGCCCATGGGGTCACAAAGAGTCAGACACGACTGAGCGACTAACACTAGATATAAATCAGAGGTTAGCTGCCATTTGGAGAGGAAAGAATGCTGAGAAAGTACAACCATCAG
>NW_011485345.1:10575-11445 GCF_000754665.1 Bison bison bison | reverse complement strand
AAACTTGGAAGACTTACACTACCTGATTTAAAGACTACAGTAAACAAAACAGTGTATTGAATATTATTGGCACAGGATAAACATACAGATAAATAAAATAGAAACAGACCAGCAAATATGGTCTATGGCAATGGTAATTAAATGGAGAAGTGATGGCCTTTTCAACAAATAATGCTGGAAAAATTAGACATTATATGCAAGAATGTTCACCCTGAACCCTTAGATAAGACCATACACAAAAATTAGCTCAAAATGACAGACTGACTTTAATGTAAAAGCAAAAACTATGAAACTCATGGAAGAAAACAAAGCAGGAAATCTTTGTAGACCTTCATTTAGACAAAAGATTTATCAGACCACAAAAAACATGGACCATAAAATTTTGATAAATTTGACTTGAAAAGTTCTCTGCTCTTCAAAAAATAAAATGAAAATCCAAAGTGGGAGAATATACTTGCAGAACAAGTATCAGATTAAAAAAAAAAACTTGTATATAGAATATATAAATAACTCTTACAATTCAATAAGATTAATGGCTCAATTTAAATAGATCCTCATCAAAGAAGATATATAAATACCAAATGAACACATTAAAAGATGCTCAACACTATTAGCAATTAAGGATATGCAAATAAATCTACAATGAGATACCACTAACATCTTTATAAAATAGCTAATATTATAAAAAGAAAATATCTGACAGTATCAACTGCTGGCAATGATGCAGAGCTACTGGAACTTATACAATGCTGGTGGAAATACAGAATATCACAGCTACTTCAGAAAACAGTTTGGCAGTTTCTAATATATTTAGACATACATTTATCAAAACCAGCTAAGAGAAATGAAACTTATGTACAAAGATCTGTT
>NW_011485345.1:8951-10475 GCF_000754665.1 Bison bison bison | reverse complement strand
AATACTGGAGTGGGTTGCCATGCCCTCCTCCAGGGGATCTTCCTGACCCAGGGATCAAACCCATGTATCCTGCATTGCAGGCGGATTCCTTATTGCTGATCCACTGGGGAAGGCCTCTGGAATGTATACAACAACTTTAACCATAATCAGCAAAAACTATAAATCTACTGGTGAGTGAATATATAAGTTGTAAAATAACAGAATACCTGTAAGCTAATATAAGAAATAAACCTCTGATACATATACCAACATGAGTAAATTATCAGAAACATTATGGTAAGTGAAAGAAATAGATGCAAAAGGGTAGAAACTGTATAATTCCATTTATATGATATTCTGGAAAATGAAAACTATAGGGACAGAAATCGGACAAGTGGTTGCTAGGAACTGGGGTAGAGAGAGTATTGACTACAGTGAGGCAGTAATGGAACTATTCTATAGCCTGACTGTACTGCTTATTACATGACTGTATATGTTTGTCAAAACTCATTGAATTACATACCAAAAAGACTGAATTTAACTCTGTGTAAACCATACCTTAATAAATCTGAGTCTTAAAAAGGTGTCCAACCAGAATATAACCTATATAACCAGTTGATGTTTTACAGTGAGCATAATGGGAATATATATAGGAATTTTGTTTGTACTTTGGTCAATGATTACCTAAAGAGGTTGCGAGTACCGCAGGTAAGTGTAAAAATATCCTCTGTAGTGTATAAAGAACATATTAAATATTCTATTTGTTTAACCTCTTTAAGTAATTTTTTTGTTATGCTTAGCCTAGCATCTTTATTTTTTTTTATTTTTATACTGAAATATGGCTGCGCGGGTGCAGGAGGGCGTAGAGGAGCTATTCCACGTTCAAGGTCAGAAGGGGCGGCGGTGAAGACGTAGCCCCCGTCCAAGGTAAGGAGCAGCAGCTGCGCTTTGCTGGAGCAGCCATGAAGAGATACCCCACATCCAAGGTAAGAGAAGCCCAAGTAAGATGGTAGGTGTTGCAAGAGGGCATCAGAGGGCAGACACACTGAAACCATACTCACAGGAAACTAGTCAGTCTAATCACACTAGGACCACAGCCTTGTCTAACTCAATGAAACTAAGCCATGCCCATGGGGCAACCCAAGACGGGCGGGTCATGGTGGAGAGGTCTGACAGAATGTGGTCCACTGGAGAAGGGAATGGCAAACCACTTCAGTATTCTTGCCTTGAGAACCCCATGAGCAGTATGAAAAGGCAAAATGATAGGATACGGAAAAAGGAACTCCCCAGGTCAGTAGGTGCCCAAAATGCTACGGGAGATCAGTGGAGAAATAACTCCAGAAAGAAGGAAGGGATGGAGCCAAAGCAAAAACAATACCCAGTTGTGGATGTAACTGGTGATAGAAGCAAGGCCCGATGCTGTAAAGAGCAATATTGCATAAGAATCTGGATGTTAGGTGCATGAATAAAGGCCAATTGAAAGTGGTCAAACAAGAGATGGCAAGAGTGAACATCGACATTCTAGGAATCAGTGAACTAAAATGG
>NW_011485345.1:8380-8646 GCF_000754665.1 Bison bison bison | reverse complement strand
AAGACTAATAGAGTTTTGCCAAGAAAATGACCACTGGTCATAACAAACACCCTCTTCCAACAACACAAGAGAAGACTCTACAAATGGACATCACCAGATGGTCAACACCGAAATCAGACTGATCATAGTCTTTGCAGCCAAAGATGGAGAAGCTCTACACAGTCAAAAAAAAAACAAGACCAGAAGCTGACTGTGGGTCAGATCATGAACTCCTTACTGCCAAATTCAGACTTAAATTGAAGAAAGTAGGGAAAACCACTAGACCA
>NW_011485345.1:4980-5913 GCF_000754665.1 Bison bison bison | reverse complement strand
ATTTGTAGATATGTTCACTTGTATCATTTTAAAAGATGCTACATATAAGTGATATCATATGATATTTGTCTAAATTACTTCATTTATACAATAATCTTTAGGTTCATCCATGTTGCTGCAAATGGCATTACTTCATTCTTTTCAATGGCTGAGTAGTAATCCATTGTATACAGGGACTGCATCTTCTTTATTTATCCCTCTGTCAATGGACATTTAGGTTGCTTCCATGTATTAACTAATTTTTATTAACTTCTATTTTTGAATTTGCTTTAAAAATGTTGGTGGGTACCTGACTTTTGATGCAGTTCTGTAACTCTTTGCACAAATTCAAATCTCCACTAAGTATCTGTTTCATTGAAGTTAGTTAACACAAGACAAATGTCAAGAATCTGGAGGACATCAGTACTCTACAGCTTGTGAAATTTATCCTTATTGGCAGAGCTTTAACTCCACTGACATTCTGGCATGCCATTCAAGCATATGAGCAGAAGGAAAGGAAGGAGCAGAAGCCAAAGTGCTATAATCTGGAGACAGAGGTCTGGTTAAGAATACATCCCCAGTGAGAAATTGGAAGCCAAATAACATATTAAAGACAGAATGGTTATAGAATAAACAAATGTCAATATTTTTTAGCTTATAAGGTCCATGTAAAAGAGTAGAAATTGTACATTTGGAATACTACCAAATACCATGAGGGGGCCATGAGTACAGGTAAAGCAAGACATTTTCGATTCTAAATGGATATTCCAAATATTGAATGACTGCTAAGGCACAGGCACAAAGAGTTGAAACTGCCTGTAAACAAAGTTAAGTTCTTATTATTAATGTTCACTGGCAGAAAGTGAAGAAGAAGTAAACAGCCTCTTGATGAAAGTGAAAGAGGAGAGTGAAAAAGTTGGCTTAAAGCTCAACATTCAGAAAACTAAGATCATG
>NW_011485345.1:4550-4880 GCF_000754665.1 Bison bison bison | reverse complement strand
GATTCATGGGGTCGCATAGAGTCGGACAAGACTGAGCAACTGAACTGAACTGAACTGAATAGCTTATTTACCCCCTGGAGGAGGAAATGGTGACCGAATCCAGTAGTCTTGCCTGGAAAATCCCATGAAAAAAGGAGCCTGGAGGGTTACAGTTCATGGGGTTACAAAGAGTCGGACATGACTGAGCACACATAGTTGATTTACAATGTTGTGTTAGTTTCAGGGGTATAGCAAAGTGATTCAGTTATACATATAATATATGCATTCTTTTTCAGATTCTCTTCCCATATAGGTTACTGCAGAATACTGAGTAGAGATCTGTGTTCTATA
>NW_011485345.1:0-905 GCF_000754665.1 Bison bison bison | reverse complement strand
TTTTTTTTTTTTTTTGGCTTTGTTTGAGTTCTCACATCAGTCCTCATGTGGGGCTTTGTCTTCCGGACACGTACAATTTTTTTAGTGAAACTAAAACCACATTCTACAAGCTGTCTTGTAGTCTGCTAATATAAAATAGGTTTCACAGCTTTGCTCACTTCAAAAAAATAGTTGCCTGGAGAAAATCTGGAAAATCCTAGAAGCGCCATCTTGTGAGCAGTACCAGAGTTGCATCCTGTTACTACTAGATCCTTAGAGCAAAAGGGTGGGAACTTACATCCTGGCAAGCCAGCAGTTTTCTCAGGCTTCTAGGATATACCATACTAAAATTTAGAGTTTCGTTATGCATCACAAAAAATGGAATGCTAATGCCTTTAGTTGCAATGGTCTGACAAAAATATGCATGCTTACTGAAAAGTGAAAAGATATGATTTTTAAAAGAAAGTATAATTCTGTAAGAATAATCAATATTATTGTTTTCTGAATTACCTTTCAATATCTTTTATATATATATGTACATACACACACACATATATATATATATATATAAACGTGTGTGTGAATACATATTACTTTAAAACCAGCTTTTTACTGTGCTCAAGCACAGTTTGAAAAATTTTCCTTATAAATATTTCCAATGTGATTTTGTTTGAATCACTTCAAATGTAATTTCCCCCTAATTTATAACATTTTACCTGAAACTCTTTCTCTGATATTGTTAAAAAAATTTTTAATAGAGAGAGTAAGAACTGTACTGTCTCTCAAACTATACAAATAATCCCATTTAGTGAAAGTACCCTTCTATTTTTCCTGATGTTACACATATTGTATTAACACAGTCCTCTATCTTTAAATGACATAATGTGGTGTTTGCCATTCTGCAATTTTCATTTTCACCTAATACT
>NW_011485344.1:20823-22823 GCF_000754665.1 Bison bison bison | reverse complement strand
GGCTGCCGTCTATGGGGTCGCACAGAGTCGGACATGACTGAAGCGACTTAGCAGCAGCAGCAGCAGTGCTTTTATTCCCATTTTTTAGAAGCAGCAGCTGAGGAACAAAGAAAGTAAAGGAATTATTGGAAAAATCACAGGAAACCAGTGTAACAACCAGGTTTTAATATGGTAGACCATTTTCCTATGTATTGTGTTAAGGGTTTCCTCTATGGTATGTAAAGTTAGGTTGTGGTAGCATGATCTACCACAATGGGAAAGTCGGGAAGGAGCATTTTTAAGTTGAGAAATGTAATCTGAGTTGTTTCCGTAACTCCCTGACATTCACCTGTTCTCTTCCTTCCAAGACTGCTATCATGAGATTGTGATATTATGGGGACTTGTCAAGAGGGAAGGACTTCCCGGGTAGTCACAGTTAATGGTATAAAGAAACATACTTGAAAAGAGAATTAACAATTTCAGATAGCTTTATCCAAGACATTCATGAACACACTCTTGCTCGCTTGCTTGCTCTTGCTTCCTCGCTCACTCTATTGCTCGCTTGCTGTCTATCCCTGGGCCTGATTAGGTTGGCCAGTGGAGTCTGAGTGGCATTTTCCCCAGGGAGAAATACATAGGTGGTTTGAATTTCAAGGACAGCCATGCAGAAAGCTCCACAGGGTCCTTTAATGAGCTGGCCAGTCCAAGCCCACTGTGTAGATTCAGCTTTCATGGAGTGGCAGCTGTCTCCACTCTAGGCCAGAAGTGGGGAAGCTACGGACTGAAGTGGGTAACTAGCCCAACAAGTTTGGCCCAGAGTGAAAAATGGTAGGGATAGAATTTTGCGACTAGAGTGAGTGAGCCTTCGGGCTCACGTGTAGTGGCTTATTTTATGGCCTACTATAGAATGAGTGGCTGAAACCTCAGAGTTTAGCTTCACTGGCTCTACTTGTCCTCAGGTTGTTGCTTCCATCTTTTCAACTACTGTGAACTATTTTAAGGATGTGATTGTGTCCTTTGTTTTCACATCTTCATGCCTCTGCTCCTGCTTTTCCCCTTTTTTTCATTTTCCTACCTGATAAACTTTGTATTCCTCCGCTAAGATACAGCTAACAAAGAACTCTTCATTGTAGCCTCCCATGACTGGCCCCATGCAGAGTTAGTCACCCTCTTCCCAAAAACATGTTGGGCATTAGCTGGCTCAAATATTTGATCCAGTTAATCTGTTCATATACAGCTTTCTCTGCTAGGTAGTGAATTCTTGAAGGGCAAGGGCCAAGCCTTGTTTAGTTCTGTACCCCAGTTTATCATAGTCCAATTGATAACTGATAAAGTACCTTCTTATCCATATGCTGGACACTTTGCTAGGTATTTGAGACTCAGCAGAGTCCCTGCCATTAAGTTTATATCCTAGTAGAGAAGGATAGATGATACATAAAACAAAGTAAATTCAGAGAGTAGTGTTATAAAATAAACATCTTAGCAGAAACTGTGGAAGTAGATGAGATCCTATGCAACTGTAGTAAGTAAAGACCAGGAAGTCTGGGACAGAATCCCTGGTAATTCCAACTTTTAAGACCAGTCAACAGATGAAGAGAGAGAATGCATAGGCAGTGAAGTAAAGGGGAAAGGGATGAGCATGGTAGTCCCTCCTTGTTTTCCTCCTCCTTCAACCTCAAATTACCATGCTGACTCTCATTCCTCTAAGGTTGGAATTGTAGAGGAAAGCACTTGTAAGGAACCAAAAAGGACTTACTTGACCAGTAGTGATGTCATCTGATAGGAATGCTCTCTGTGAGTGACCAGTATCCAAAATGCTAATTCTTCTTCTCTTTGGGTACATTTGTGATTTTCTCTGATATTCTCCAACTGGGGAGATCCAGTTATGGCTTTAGCAGGATACCTCCAGTATCCTAACTGAGGTCACCTTACATCTGGTAGGGAGCCTTCTTTAGTATTTAGCCTTTTACAGTATAGCTCACAGCTGGCTACCTTCTGTGGGCTTCACATACGACCCAGAA
>NW_011485344.1:15446-18537 GCF_000754665.1 Bison bison bison | reverse complement strand
AGTCGTGTCCAACTCTTTGTGACCCCATGAACCTCAGCACGCCAGGCCTCCCTGTCCATCACCAACTCCTGGAGTCCACCCAAACCCATGTCCATAGTATCGGTGATGCCATCCAAGCATCTGATCCTCCGTCATCCCCTTCTCCTGCCCTCAATCTTTCCCAGCATCAGGGTCTTTTCAAATGAGTCAGTTTTTACTCTATGATTTAAAACAGTTCCCCCATGATTTTTTTTTCCTAGTGATTTTTATTACCTAATTTCATAAATATAAATCTTTGATCCACCTGGAATTTGTTTTTTGATGGGATATGAAATAGGAATCCAACTTTAATTTTCAGATGGCTACCGAGTTGTTTCAAAACCATTTGTTGACTCTTGTTGGAAAAAAAAAATTATTCTGTGCAATGATTGTTCTGCACCTTATTTAGCTGAGTCACTGTTGCCATTGCCTGTTCTTCATTTTTAGTGGAACATCATCTATTTTACATAAAAGATTGCACAGGCACTGGGGATACCTCTGTAGTAGCAAAGAATGATGAAGATAGATGGAATCTTAGAGTTCATCTAGTCTAACTCTATTTACATAGGGGGAATCTGAGTTGCAAAAAGCAGAACTTTCTTTAGGTTAAATAGGGTTGTTACTTACCTAATATTGGTGTTGGTAATTTGTCATCACATTTATTAAGATGATTCATTTTTAAAGTTCTAATCTACAGAAAACCCAAACTGGTACATCAGGCTTAAAAGGGACAATCTGAGCTTGTAATGAAATGAATTTCCACACATACATGAAATTACCAGTTGAAAGCAATCAAGGCAAAATCATATTGTCAATGAAAGGAGAAAATCTTTGACAGGCAAAAAAAAGCTGCACTTGTTGAATACATTTTATCTGTGTATATATGGACGTCCTTCCTTACCACTTATTCCACGCCACAGATTATATAGCATTTCCAGGTGTATAGCCTGAAGGGAAAAGAACTAAAAAAAAAAAAAGATGAGTTTGACTATTTTAGTGTAATTTGGAAAAAGAAAGCAAAACAATACCAAAAACAAGTAAACCAACTAAATGATAGTGACATTCAACTAAATCAAAAGTATATGTACTTATTCAACAAACATTGAGTACTGACAGGACATCCCTTGGAGCTCAGCTAGTAAAGAATCCACCTGCAATGGGGGAGACCTGGGTTCAATCCCTGGGTTGGGAAGATCCCCTGGAGAAGGGAAAGGTTACCCACTCCAATATTTTGGCTGTGTGCCCAACAATAGTTAAGACTCTAGGGATATAGCAGCTAACCAGAGAGATAATGTCCTTGCTGTCTAGCAGGTGGAAAAAATATGTTAATAGATAGGAAAAAGGAAGGAACTTTTAATACTTTAGATTGAGCAGTCACAGTAGGTTTATATGAGAAGAGGAATTTTAATCTTGGACTGGAATGGCAACAAGGAACCAGTTCTGTGGAAATACGAGGCAGAGGATTACAGACAGAGGGAAGGAAATGTGCAAAGTTTATATGGTTGTAATATGCACGGGCATTTGAAAATGTAAAAAAAGCTGCTGCAGTTGCGGTGTAGTGAATGAAGGGAGAGTGTTAAAATGAGGTTGAAGAAGTAGGTAGAAGTTAGGTCTGTAGGCCTTAAGTAATATGAAGTTTCTTTTTATTCTTTGTACAATGGTAATTGGAAACCATTGATGTGTTTTGAGTGGAAGAGTGCTATGTGAATTGCATTTTTAAAATATTACTTTTTATTTAATAGAGATTAGAATATTGGGAGCCAAAGATGGGAACAGAACAGTTAGGATCCAGTTACAGTAGTCCAAGTGAGTCATGGTGGTGGCTTGGGCTGGATGGTAGACATTCAGACAAATGGTCAGACTCAGTTTATATTAGAGTAAGCAAGACTTCAGGTCTGCCAATGCAGGAGGCCCAGATTTGACCCCTGGGTTGGAACAGTCCCCTGGAGGAGGGCATGGCAACCCATTCTAGTATTCTTGCCTGAAGAATCCCATGGACAGAGGAGCCTGGTAGGCTACGTTCCATGGGGTCACAAAGAGTCGGATATGCATGAAACAGCTGACACTTTCACAAGCAGGACTTGGTGATGAATTAAATGGTGAGATGTGTGAGGGGAGAGCGAAGTCTATAAAGGCTAGACTTTGCTCAAGGTAATGTCATTTCACTTGTATGGGGAATACTGAATACTGGGCATGGGGGGTTGGAAGGGAAGGAAATTGAGTGTTCAGTTTCGGAAATGTTAAATTTTAAGTGTCTATTACAAAGCTATAGTTGGATTTGAACACAAATCACTGTCCATCTCTCTCTCACCCCCTTGACTCTTTGAAACAGTTTTGAACTGCTATGTAGGCATTACTTTCAGTAAGTATCATTCTCGCATACTCAAAATCTTGGATTTTCAAATAAAATAAAGTTCAATGTCTGTAAATTTCACATGCTTCTTTATAATATGACTGATTTTATTAATATAAGGGCAAATTCAGATCTTATAAGGGACATGAATTTGTCAAATGAAAAAGAGATTTATTAATGTAAACAGTAATAATGGTATCTATGTAAACTTAATTTTGCTACTGAGGTTGCTTTTAACTCTTCAGTGTTAGAAGCTTCTACTTATAATCATCCACTAACCTGCTAAAACTTCCTCCTCATAAAAAAAATCAGTATATATTTGCAACTAGAAACTGAGTTGATATTGATTTAGCAAAAAAAGCTATCTATTGATTCTTATAAATTACTGTGTGTCCACAAATAAGGCCCAGTAGTCTTATATCAGATGTAGATAATATTGGCAATAGGTTGTTTCTAAGGCCATACCCTTTATAATCACAAATAGTTTTACCATCTTTGCTTACTGGTCTTTCAGTATAAAAACCCACTGCTTTTTTTTTCTTTTTGCTCTCTGTGGGACCATTCATAAAGTCTTACATGTTCCAATTATTATCTTCTGTAAGTCCTCCCAAGTAGAATGCTGAAAGCCTTAGATTGTCAAATTATGCAAAACATACTTTCTTTGGTCAAAATGGGATTCCCTGGTGGCTTAGATGGTAAAGAGCCTGCCCACAATGTGGG
>NW_011485344.1:14130-15346 GCF_000754665.1 Bison bison bison | reverse complement strand
CTGACATGACTGAGCAACTTCCTTTCTTTCACTTAAGTCAGAATAGCATACAAGGTGGAGAAAAAAATAGGTCTGAGCCTCTGTGGGTGACTTACTAGTTAGAGAAGAATAGGAAATGAATAAGCTAATACCGTGGGTGTCTTAAGCATACTCTTGCATCGGATGCTATATTGTAGGGTTTTCTCTGTGTGTGTGTGTTTTCTTAATTAGTTGTAAGCCACATTAGAAGATGTTTTAAAGCCATGCTCTATCCCATCTTACTGATAATCTTATGAATAGCCTGAGGGAGTGCATCTGGCTCAGTTTTCAAATTGCAATCTCCTTAAATAGTGTAGCTTTCTCAAAATCTATCATGACTCTTCAGAGAAGATCCAGAGAAGTACATGGAGATGCTCCACAGCTGCCAAGGCTGAGGCGCCTCACTTGCTAAGCCTTGGGAAGTACAGTAGGCACACCCACCTTTCAGTGAGAAACCTTTCAGGCTATGTGTTCCCTCAGACTACAGGCAAGGGGAAACTCTCAGAGCTATATTGAGAAAGGTTCAAGAATGGAACTATTAACAAGCAGTTGACACGTGTCTGCAAATAAAAGTTGATCATCTCACATTTCGTTTTGGCTTGTGAAGGGTATAATTTGGGATTAAAAATAAACATACTGGAGCATACATCCTGATCACAAACATTCATATGCACAGCTGGAAACAGACGCTGCAATTTGAAAGTATAATTAAGACACCATCTCTATTTATAGAGTACAAGCATAGCAAATTCATTGTCTTTAAATATGAAAGTTCAGAAAGTGTTAGTGGGAGAAGAAATATTAACTGTGAGTAAAATGGCATACAGCACGGCAAGCAGTCCTTTTTGAATTTGGGCGTAAAGAAAGCAACATAGAGGAACCTGAAGTGTGAATGAAAATCACACACAAAGAGGGAAAAACTAATATTCCCATGAAAGCCAAGAAAATACTCCTTAATCCTCTAAGACAACGATTGTTTCTTTGAGTTAAGTAAACATGTCTACTGAGATAGAGCATTAATGGGTAGGTATTTAAGACAAAACAGCTGTGGAAATGGAGCGGACAGTGTTTTCCTGCAAGTGAATCATTTGCAATGGTAATGAAGTCCCTTTTTCCTGACAAACCACATTACTTAATAGTCATTAAGTGAAGAGTTCTTCCAAATACACATGGACAGGCCAATCGAAGTTGCTGATAG
>NW_011485344.1:11521-13394 GCF_000754665.1 Bison bison bison | reverse complement strand
TCTCTTATTAATATGCCCAGTTTTGAGAGTACTACAGAGGTTTTATTTGAAAGTGTCCTTTTCTACATCCACAGAAGCATTGTTTCAAGAGCTGTATGAAAAAAGCCATTGATATAGTCATTTATATTTCAATATATTCTTAGAGTCTTTCATGATTTAAGATAATTAGCTCAACTGATATGTCATGTTTGCCTTCTGAATACCGTAGCATTATGGGAAATGGAGTGTGGCAGAATTCTATTGCTTGCATTTACTTCTGATGTATTAAGATGATGTGTGTGAGGTGTTAGAGTGAAGAGTTGATGCTGACAGAGGCTGCACAGTCGAATTTAGGATGCATGTAAGTGGGAAGACTGTAGTTGCCCCACAAAGATTCTACTCAATTTCCAAGACTGGGTATATATCTTACACATTCCCTTATATAGCAAAATGGACTTTGTCATAGTTGTTACCTTTCAGTTGATTTTAAAATAGGGAGATTATCATGGATTATCTGGGAGTAGATGGAACGGGACAGTATAATCACATGAGCCCTTAAAAGCAGAAGAAGAAGTCAGAAATACATGAGTCATAAGAACTTTTCTACGCCCAACACCATTGCTGGCTTTGAAGATGAAAGGAGCCATGGACCAGGAAATATACATGAACTCTAGAAACTGAGAACAACCCCCAGCTGAGAGCAAGCAAGGAAATCTGAATTCAGTCCTCTAGTTGCATGGAACTGAATTCTGCCAATAATATGGATGATTCTGGAAGGAGATTTCCCCCTAGAACCTCTAGTAAAGTCACCGGCCAGCACCTTGATTTGGGCCTTGTAAGACCCTATGCCAAATACCTGGCCAAACTTATGTTGCCTCGTGTCCTAGAGAATAGTCAGGTAATTAGTGGTTGTTGTTTTAAGCCACATTAGTGGTACTTTATTATAGCAGTGATTAAAAAAACTAACATAAAGCTCTTAGTTGATGCTAGTAACATACAGAGTGCTTATAGAATCTACCCATGTCTTACTCTTTTGTCTGATATCTGGCAAATCCACTCCATGAGTCTGAAAAAGAGAATTCTTGCTCCTCTTGATACTTGATGATCATTTATATGGAGAGCTGTTACCTTGCTACCCCACTTACCCACTACTTCTGTACCAGATACTACCGTTACCAGGATGTGCTCCCACCCTCTCTTTCTGTTCATCAGTCTGGACCATAACAAATAAAACTGCTTTCTCATACAACTTAGACTAACATCTAGAATGTAATAAAAATATTCTAGTTCAATTTTTCTTTTCTATTTTTGTTTTGAAATATTTTACATTCACAGAAGAGTTGAAAGATGGTATTATTAAAGAATCTTTTCAAATGGATCTTGATAGGTGATAAAAGGTTTGAGAATTGGGATCCATCATGCTCATATCATACAGCTATTGAATAGTGGTATCAGTAAGGTTTAAGTTGGCCTAGACATGGCTGGATGGAAAGCTATTTCACTTTCCTAAATCAGTATATGTTACAATAGCAGTGGCAACCTCACTTGTACTCTGTCATTTAGTGAGAAGAGCATTCAAGAATGGATCATGGAGGGGGAATAAAATACTTAAATTTCTTAAAATTAAAAAGTAAAACATGTAAAGAATAAAAATGTACATACTTAATTCTCCTTAAGTTTTTTGCAAAGTCACTTTATAGAAGAGATATAAACTGTTTGCTCATGTTTCTTTAATAGTTTTCAAGTTGCCACTTCATAATACATTTGAGTTTCCATCATCTTAGTACTCTGAAAAAGTGCACTAAATTTCATTTGGTTGAATATGGAGATGCTAATGTGGAATAAACTAAAACAGAGGCCACACGTAGGTATTTGTAGACTAACTTTACCCATT
>NW_011485344.1:9449-11368 GCF_000754665.1 Bison bison bison | reverse complement strand
CTGGAGAAGGGATAGGCTACCCACTTCAGTATTCTTGGCTTCCTGGTGGCTCAGCTGGTAAAGAGTCGCCTGCAATGCAGAAGACCTGGGTTCAATCCCCGGGTTGGGAAGATCCCCTGGAGAAGGGAAAGGCTACCCACTCCAGTATTCTGGCCTGGAGAATTCCATGGACTGCATAGTCCATGGGGTTGCAAAGAGTCAGACACGGCAGTGACTTTCACTTCACTCATGATTCACAGTAGGGATGTAAAGTTGGCAAAAAAATGGGTTTGGCTCTGGACAAAGGAGAGGAAAGCAGGAAGTTGGGGAGTGGATGTAGTGGCAAGTTTCCAGTTTACACTAGAGAAGAGATTAGCTATATCCTTGAAAAAGTTGACTGCTGATTCAGCCAGAAGGATCTGTTTGTTTTTAATCTGGGGCTTTTCATTGAAAAGCTCTCTTGGCTAAAAGATGAACTTGACCAATGTCCACAAATGGGGAAAACTATTAGCAAATTTAGGATCCATTAGGGTCCTGTTTATAGTTCTTTCGTGTAGAATAACCATTTCTATAGACTTTACTCATATACTATCTACCTTCCTTAGATCTACTATTCTTTGAAAAGATTGATTAAGGTTAGATGTTTCAGGAAATGAAACTATACAATTCACTTGTGTTAGCAAAATCCACATTTTAAAAATTGATAGTCATGACCAGCTGTAATAGAGGAAAGGGGCATAAATTCAAACGAAGATATCATTACACTTGGTTCAGTTCAGTTCAGTTGCTTAGTCGTGTCTGACTCTTTGCGACCCCATGGACTGCAGGACGCCAGGCTTCCCTGTACGTCATCAACCACTGGAGCTTGCTCAAACTCATGTCCATCAAGTCAGTGTAGTAATGTAAACAGGGCCCCAGTGAGTACAATCTATCGATAGCTTTGTCTTCCTTATTGATTCTTTCTCAAGTCTGATCTATGCATCTAGATATGCCAGATTGCAAATGCTCAGTCTGATTTACTATTTTCCTCAAGACTTGAAAGCAGTTCCCTCACCTAGTCTCTTTAATCCCCCTATTTGTTAACTCAGCTTAACCCAATGGGATCCATGGGTGAGGGAGGAAGGACAAATTTGAAGATCTAAAAATAAACAGAACTTTCTTCTTTGTCTGAATTGTACTTGAAATAAACGTGCAGTGGAGGCTATTGGGGGCTATTAGGGAGGGCTGCAAGAGTGGTCTAAGAAAGATTTGGCTGTATGACACAATCTACAATTGTGCAGACTTGAAATGTGTCTGTCTTGTTTTCTTTTCTCCTGAAAGTGCTATGGAATAGCACATCATTGTTTGTGAATTTTCAGATTCTCAAATGGGTTTGAAGTACCTCCTAAGTACCTTAGTAAGTCCACTATTCTGTTTCTAGGGCTCTAGAATTTTCAGAAGTACTTAGGTTTCCTTGATGGTGAATTCCTGAGTTACTTCCTTGCTCTGGCACCTTCTCTGTTGTAGATCTATTTAGTATGGATAACTTTGCAGTTTTCTGTCTGGCTACAACCATGATGTCCCAAATCAGCCTACACATCTAGAATGCAAGAAGGGAGAATTGGACTTAGAATTCCAGTGAACAAAAAACAAATGTGAATGAAACAACTTCCTCAGTGGTAACATCACTGATAGAAAAGCAGATGAAATAGTGACAAAACAAAAACAGAAGCAGATTGTCCATAAACTGTGTTTAAACAGTATCCTCAGCCCCTGTGTGATGCTGTTTTCCCTGCTAATATCTACTTGAGAGAGATGTGCAATTATCATCAGCAGTGCAAACACTGGGAGTCAGGTCAATAGTGGGAAAAACATAAACTGCTGGGTAATAAAAAGGTGAAAGGAAGGTCTATAGTCTATATGATTTTTTTAAAAAACAAGGGGGGCAGAGCAAGAAAGAA
>NW_011485344.1:4477-7386 GCF_000754665.1 Bison bison bison | reverse complement strand
TATTTTTGGTTTATTTCTTTTTTTAAATTTTATTTTATTTAACTTTACAATATTGTATTGGTTTTGCCATATATCAAAATGAATCTGCCACAGGTATACATGTGTTGCTTTGGGAAACTGACCTAAGAAAACATTGCTGTGATTTATGTCAGAGAATGTTTTCTTCTGGGACTTTTATAGTTTCTTGCCATATATTTAAATCTTTTTGAGCCATTTTAAGTTTATTTTGGTGTATGGTGAGAGGGTGTGTTCTAACTTCATTGATTTACATGTAGCTGTCCAGGTTTCCCAGCACTACTTGAAGAGACTGTCTTTTTTCCATTGTATAATTTTGTCTCCTTTGTGGAAGATTAATTGACTGTAGGAGTTTGAGTTTATTTCTGAGCTCTGTACTCTGTTCCATTGATCCATATGTCTGCTTTTGTGCCAATACCATACTGTATTGATTACTGTCACTATGTAATATTGTCTAAAGTCTGGGAGGGTTATGCCTCCATCTTTGTTCTTTTCCCCTCAGGATGCTTTTGCAATTCTGGGTCTTTCATGGTCCCATATAAATTTTAAGATAACTTGCTCTAGTTCTGTGAAAAAATGTCCGGGTTAATCTGATAGAGTGTGTGTGAGTGTGTGCTCAGTCATGTCCAGCTCTTTGCAACTGCATGGACTCCCACCAGGCTCCTCTGTCCATGGAATGTTCTAGGCAAGAATATTTGAGTGGGTTGCCATTTCCTCCTCCAGGGGATCTTCCCTGGAGGGATCAAACCCATGTCTCTTGGATCTCCTGCATTGGCAGGCAGATTTTTTAACCACTGTGCCACTTAAGAGAGTACTAATTTGATAGGGATCACATTAAGTCTGTAGATTGCTTTGAGTAGAATGGCCATTTTAACAATATTGATTCTTCATATCCATAAACACAGTATATCTTTTCATTTGGGTCATTTTCCTGCCCCAGCCATGGAAACACCAGTAATGCACTTGGATATTCCACAGATGCTGAGTTTACGAAGCTGCCTGCAGTGTAGAAATTCGTGGGTCACACAGTGTCTGGGACTTGGCTCAGATTTTATCCTGTTTCTAAAGTTGTGCAGCCCCTGGGATTGGCACGGATTTCAGCCCTACCTCTGCAGGTGGGCAGGCTTGCAGGCTCACAGAGTTTTAAACTTACTCTGAGCAGGCCAATCATGAGACTGCTATGGCAGTCCCTGCCCCTGCCTTCAAATATTAATACACACATTAACAGTGAGGCTTCTATGGCTGACCCAGGCTCCTTCTTGCGCACACCCCTCTCCCCCTGCCTGGTTGCAGCTTGGTCCACACACCAGTCCCATTCAGGATGTCTCCGCTCTTCCAGCCCCAGTCCTCTTCCAGGCTCTGTCCTCTGAAACCAGAGTTGCAGCACCCATCCCTGACGTGTACCAGCAGATGTACCAGGGGGTCAACCCGGACCCTCTGTACTGGTATATCTATGCTTTTCCTGCCACAGTCCAGCTGCTGCACTCTCCTCTGAGCCTCCAAAGCTCCCTTCTGTCCTGGCTGATCTCCCAGCTGGTGAAAGGGGTTTCCTGGGTGAAAGAACCTTTCCTTCTCCATAGCTCCTTCCCAGGGGCACAGGGCCCATCTTGATTCCTTTTTTTTTTTTTTCCTTTCATGCTACCCAGTTACATGATGTACTTTTTTTGCAATTTTGGTTGCATGTGACCTTCTGCCAGTGTTTAGTAGGTATCCTTCGTAGATGTATCTTTATTGGAATATAATTGCTTTGCAATGTTGTCTTGGTTTTTGCTGTACATCAATGTGAATCAGCTATAGGTATACATATATCCCCTCCCTCAGGTGACCCAGTGATAAAGAATCTGCCTGCCAAGCTGCAGGAGTCAGGAAGATCTGCTGGAGTGAGATGGCAACCCACTCCGGTATTCTTGCCTGAAGAATCCCATGGACAGAGGAGCCTGGAGGACTACAGTCCATGGGGTTGCAAAAGAGTCAGACACAACTGAAGTGACCGAGCATGCAATATATCCCTTCCCTCTTGAGGCTCCTCCCTCCTCCACATCCCACTCCTGTAAGTCATCACAAGAGCACTGAGCTGGACTCCCTGTGTTTAACAGCAGCTTCCCACTAGCTCTCTATTTTACACATGATAGTGTATATATGTCAGTGCTACTCTGCCAATTATTCCCACCATCCTCTTCCCCCTCTGTGTCCACAAGTTCATTCTCTACGTCTGCATCTCTATTCCTGCCCTGCAAATAGATTCATCAGTACAATTTTCATAGCTTTCAGGATGTGAGCTCTGCGTCCTCCTATTCTTCCATCTTGATCTCAGTTGATGTGTTTTTTAAAATGAGAATAACCATGTTTACCACATGGTGTTGCTCTGAAAGTAAAAGTGATATCTATAAAGCACTTAGAAGAGTACTGTGGATACAGTAGGTGCTTAATAAATGGAACAGCACTTTTGTACTCAATATATTCTTCTCAAGATTATAGTTTCGTATGAATCTTTAATTCATTACAACAAAGGAATATCAAGTAGATTTCAAGGGCTAGGGATGAGCCTATCATGTTATTATCATTCCTAACATTTGTTTGTACAATGTGTTGGGTTTCTTATTAAGGCTGTAATAAACAATTTCATTTATTCACAATAATCCTAGAAAATAAATACTACTACTATTTCCATTCTATGAAAGACGAAATGAAGCACAATGAGGTTATAAGTAATTTGACCAAGGTCACAGAGCTAGAAAATTAAATGGCCAGGGCTCTAATATTCTACTCAAATATAGTGATTGTAAGAGACTCTATGCTACTTATACAAACTCTCTTGCAAAGGGTCACCAAGGTAGTATGTGTTTACATTTGGGAAATGACTGCTGTATTTCTGTTCAGATGATCCAGTCAAC
>NW_011485344.1:1981-2532 GCF_000754665.1 Bison bison bison | reverse complement strand
CCCACGAGCTTACTCAAACTCATGTCCATCAAGTCAGTGATGCCATCCAACCACTTCATCCTCTGTCAACCCTTTCTCCTCCCACTTCAATCTTTCCTAGCATCAGGGTCTGTTCCAATGAGTCAGTTCTTCACATCAGGTGGCCAAAGATTTGGAGTTTCAGCTTTAGCATCAGTCCTTCCAATGAATATTCAGTACTGATTGCCTTTAGGATTGACTGGTTTGATCTCCTTGCAGTCTGAGGGTCTCTCAAGAGTCTTCTCCAACACCACAGTTCAAAAGCATCGATCCTTTAGCACTCAGCCTTCTTTATGGTCCAAATTTCACATCCATCTATGACTACTGGAAAAACCATAGCTTTGACTAGATGGACCTTTGTTGGCAAAACAATGTCTCTGCTTTTTAATGTGCAGCCCAGGTTGTTCATAGCTTTTATTCCAAGGAGAAAGCACTTTTAATTTGATGGCTAGAGTCACCATCTGCAGTGATTTTGGAGCCCCCCAAAATAAAGTCTCTCACTGTTTCCATTGTTCCTGCATCTATTTGCCATG
>NW_011485344.1:943-1198 GCF_000754665.1 Bison bison bison | reverse complement strand
TCCTCCTGCCCCCAATCCCTCCCAGCATCAGAGTCTTTTCCAATGAGTTAACTCTTCGCATGAGGTCCTCTGCCCTTTCTAAATCCAGCTTGAACATCTAGAAGTTCATGATTCACCTACTGTTGAAACCTGGCTTGGAGAATTTGGGGCATTACTTTACTAGCGTGTGAGATGAGTGTAGTTGCCCAGTAGTTTGAACATTCTTTGGCATTGCCTTTCTTTGGGGTTGGAATGAAAACTGACCTTTTCCAGTCC
>NW_011485344.1:0-516 GCF_000754665.1 Bison bison bison | reverse complement strand
CAGTCCCCTATAATGAAAAGGACATCTTTTTTGGGTGTTAGTTCTAGAAAGTCTTGTGGGTCTTCATAGAACTGTTCAACTTCAGCTTCTTCAGCACTGTTGGTTGGGGCATAGACTTGCATTACTGTGGTATTGAATGGTTTGCCTTGGAAATGAACAGAGATCATTCTGTCATTTTTGAGATTGCGTCCAAGTACTGCATTTTGGACTCTTTTGTTTATCATAAGGGCTGCTCCATTTCTTCTAAGGAGTAGATATAATGGTCATCTGAATTGAATTCACCCATTCCAGTCCATTTTAGTTAGCTGATTCCTAGAATGTCGATGTTCACTCTTGCCATCTCCTGTTTGACCATTTCCAATTTGCCTTGATTCATGGACCTGACATTCCAGTTTACTATGCAGTGTTGTTTACAGCATCAGACTTTACTTCCATCACCAGTCACAACCACAACTGGGTGTTGTTTTTGCTTTGGCTCCATCTCTTCATTCTTTCTGGAGTTAGTCCTCCACTCTT
>NW_011485343.1:18126-18672 GCF_000754665.1 Bison bison bison | reverse complement strand
TCATTTTAAGCATTAAATGGGAGGGTATAGCAAGTGCAGACATGCACAGTGCCTGGCATATGGTAATTGCTCAGTCAGTGGTACTTTGTATTATTATTGCCCAGGGCCTGGCACCTAAAAGGATTCCAGAGACGTTTTTGAGTGAGTGGTTCACTCAGTAAGGCTTTCAGGGTTTCAATTAGGAATGGGTCAGGGTCAGCTGGGCCACTCAAGGACGCTGCTTCCCCTGACTTCATTCGTCTCTCACTGCACCCTGTTCTTTTCCTCCAGTTCACACAGTACACATGATAATTATACATATATTTGTATATTTGCTTGGTATCAGTCTTCCCCAAGAAACTAAGCTCTATGAGGTCAGAGCCCATGTGTGTTTTCATCACCAGTATATCTCCTGTGCCTGGCACACTACCAGATGGTGGCAGGTGCTCAAGACAGGGTCTTTGAATTAATGAATAAATGAAAGAAGAATTCAAGAGGGGTGTGTGATGCAGGTGGCCGCAGGTGGTGGGTAAGAGTTGAGTAGTGGACAAGAAGGCGTCCAAATGG
>NW_011485343.1:17206-17367 GCF_000754665.1 Bison bison bison | reverse complement strand
CAGTATTGTGGTTATGTGGGTGAACTCAGGATTCAGACTGTCTGAGTTGGAATCCCAACTTTGTCACTAACAAAATGAATGGCCTTAGGAAAGTAACTGACCCACTCTGTGACTCAGTCACCTCATCTGTACAATGGGAATAATAACAGTACTTCCCTCAT
>NW_011485343.1:13455-14422 GCF_000754665.1 Bison bison bison | reverse complement strand
GATGGAGACTGAGAAGTCCCACAATCTACCCTCCACAAGCTGGAGACCCTGGAGAGCCAGTAGTGTAAATTCAGTCTGAGTCCAAAGTCCTAAGAACCAATGTTTCAGCTCAGGTAGGCAGGAAGGGGTGAGGATGGGGTGAATCCTTCCTTCCTCTGCTTTTTATTCTATTCCTCAATGAACTGGATAATGCCCACCCTGATTGGGGAAGGCAATTTGCTTTGGGGAGTCCACTGATTCAATCTCATCCAGACACATCTTTACACACACAAACCCAGAAATAATGTTTAATCTGGGCACCCCTTGGCCCAGTCAAGCTGACACACAAAATCAACCATCACATCAAGTGCATTAAAAATATTCACAACCTCTGACTCAATAATTCTATTCTTAGAACTCATCATAGCCTTTGACCCAGGAGTTGAACATTCAGGAGTTTATCTTAACGAAATGATCAGAAATAGGCAAAATAATTTATACACATAGTTATCACTAGTTATGATAGTTATCAAGGAGTTATGGTTCATAAAGAAAAATTGAAAATAAGCCTAAACATACAAGTAGGGGAATGGTGAAAATTATGGTTGATACATAAGATGGTATCTTATGCAGTCATTAAAATTATGCTTATGAAGATTTTGTTTACATGGGATATTCTGACAAAGGAATATTCAGAGATAAAAGCAGCACAGATAATTGCAGAGACAACTCATTAGCTATCTAATCTTTGGCAATTTACTTAATCCCTGTTTACTCCTCTGTGAAATGACGATAATATAATGATAGAACACAGAGTGGTACCTTGCACACACAAAATATTAGCTTGTGTGTGTGCTTGCATGTGCATTTGAGGAGACAGAAAGAGTAATGATGGTCAAGAGACAGTTGCAATAATGGCAACCTTCAAGTTCAGTGTTCCCATGTCTCAGCAAGGTGGATGTTAGGAAGCAGTCTATGGCGGTGGGGG
>NW_011485343.1:8978-9692 GCF_000754665.1 Bison bison bison | reverse complement strand
GGGTCTTAGTTGCTGCACGTGGGATCTAGTTCCCTGACCAGGCTTCCAGCATTGGGAGCGTGGAGTCTTAGCCACTGGACCACCAGGGAAACCCTTGGCTTTCATCTTCTTCCTACAAATGGCTAACAACCTATGGATGCCAGGCAAGTAATTTGAATGAGTCACACGAGGATGGTAGATATGTGAAAATGTAGTACATGCTGGAATTCACAAAGAAACATGTTCTCACTCTCTCTTTTTTTTTAGAAACAGTGACCCTCTTCCCCTCTCCTTTATCTTTCATCTTCCACTTTCAACGGAGTCATGAGAACAAAAAAACATTTGACTATCCTCCAGTATTAAGAAAATCAGAGCAAATATGCTAAAAGACAGCTGATATCTTGTCTCACCGATGGGAACACAGCTCAGAGGAGTGAGCCTCCTGTAGGAGTGCCCTCTGAGGGAGGTAGCTGCCAATCAACTGCCAATTGTTGTCACACATGGATCTAATGCCAGGTTGTCCAACTTTTTAAGAGAATTCAGAAATCCGGATTTATGTAAAAAAATCTCTTGGTTAAGTGTTTACATCTAACATTTTTTAAGGTAACATAAATGTGAGGGTCAAATATGCATGCACTGGAGCCAGTTCTAGTCACCAGGGCCGATCAGTTTCAGCCTTGGCTTAGCACATTGTGCATGGAGCCCTGGCAGCACCTCTGCCCTGTTCTCCCTGGT
>NW_011485343.1:4009-5061 GCF_000754665.1 Bison bison bison | reverse complement strand
GTATTTGATTACTAGTGAGGTTAAATTCCTTCCCACACATTTTCTAGTTAATCAGCCAATTGTCCTATTCTTCTTTAAACGTTCTTTAAAACCTATGAAAATAATTTAAAGGAGACAAGAAGCTTGGAAACATTAAAAGACTTAATGTATATCTTGGGAAATAAGTAGTCCTCAGGTCAAATACATAGGCTTTAGACATTGATTTGAAGCCAAACATTATATATACTGCAACTCTCATGGGCTGGAGGGGGCTGTTTAGTCAAGAGCACCTGGCTTCTTTCCAGAGAACTTTGAGAACTGCCACTCTGGACAAGACCTTTCCACTGAGAGTTGCGACATGAACTAGAATGGTAGGAGGCTTGCCTTCAATCTCAACATCCCAGTGTTTACCCAACAGCCCATTTTATTGAACATCAACTCTGCTTTGAAAGCATTTACATTTTCAATCTGGATCACTTCTTGAGCTTTTCAATGGCATTTTCAAAGCTCTATATGAAGCAAGACTACCTTAAATCCATTGCCCCTCCAAGGGTATACCTGCTATAGAGGTATAGGGGAAGGGCACTGGACTGTGACAAGTGAAAATTATAACCCCCGTGTGTGTGTGTGTGTGTGTGTGTGTGTGTGTGTGAGTCACTCACTCGTGTCTGACTCTTTGTGGCCCCATGGACTGTAGTACACCAGGCTCCTCTGTCCATGGGATTTCCCCAGCCAGAATACTGGAGTGGGTTGCCATTCTCTTCTCCAAGTGATCTTCCCAACCCAGAGATCAAATCCTGCATCTCCTGCATTGGCAAGCAGATTCTTTACCAGCTGAGCCACCAGGGAAGCCCATAAACCCCCCTGTGAAGTGAAGTGACGTAGCTCAGTCATGTCCGACTCTTTGCGATTCCTACCAGGCTCCTCCCTCCATCTTTGCGATCCCTACCAGGCTCCTCCCTCCATGGGATTCTCCAGGCCAGAGTACTGGAGTGGGTTGCCATTTCCTTCTCCAGGGGATCTTCCCAAACCAGGGATCGAACCCGGGTTTCCCACATTCCAGGCAAACACTT
>NW_011485343.1:0-391 GCF_000754665.1 Bison bison bison | reverse complement strand
GATCCCTGCCTATCCCGGCCCAACCTTTGCTCCAGCGATCATGGCTGCCGAGGATGTGGCGGCGACCGGCGCAGACACGAGCGAGCTCGAGAGCGGCGGGCTGCTGCAAGAGATTTTCACGTCGCCGCTCAACCTGCTGCTCCTTGGCCTTTGCATCTTTCTGCTCTACAAGATCGTGCGCGGGGACCAGCCGGCGGCCAGCGATAGCGACGACGACGAGCCGCCCCCGCTGCCCCGCCTTAAGCGGCGCGACTTCACCCCTGCCGAGCTGCGGCGCTTCGACGGCGTACAGGACCCGCGTATACTCATGGCCATCAATGGCAAGGTGTTCGACGTAACCAAAGGCCGCAAGTTCTACGGGCCTGGTACGGCGGCTGGCCGGGGGGTCGCA
>NW_011485342.1:4824-5290 GCF_000754665.1 Bison bison bison | reverse complement strand
GCACCACGCCCTTGAAGCCGAACTCCTCTTCAATTGAGCTAGCAAATCCAGTTAATCAATGCATCATCAAGAATGTGTTGCCCACACAGAGAGGGACAACGGCACATTTTCCCACATAAAGAAAATATTTTTTGAAGAAAAGGCTGACATACCAGGTAAACAGGTGCTAGAGTTAATTTCTGTAATACAGTCCTATTTTCCCACTGCATACATTTAAAAAATAGGAATATGTAACATTCGATTTTCTTGTCACATGATATTATGAAAAGTATATCAAAACAGTCACAGGAAGGAAGCATGGAAATCACCTATTATCTTCCATCTCTTCAAGTCAAGTCTTAAACACTATTAGTGTTGCTGTCTGACAAATATTTTACATGAACAAAACTTCAAAAACCTCTCAAGAACAAAAAAAGCGAGCAGCACAGTTTTTTCCAATGTCTGTGTCCTTCTGGAGGCAGGTACT
>NW_011485342.1:0-409 GCF_000754665.1 Bison bison bison | reverse complement strand
ATAAAGAAAGCTGAGTGCCAAAGAATTGATGCTTTTGAACTGTGGTGTTGGAGAAGACTCTTGAGAGTCCCTTGGACTGCAAGGAGATCCAACCAGTCCATCGTAAAGGAAATTAGTCCTGAATATTCATTGGAAGGACTGATGCTGAAGCTGAAACTCCAATACTTTGGCCACCTGATGCAAAGAACTGACTCACTGGAGAAGACCCTGATGTTGGGAAAGATTGAAGGTGAGAGAAGGGGATGACAGATGATGAAATGGCTGGATGGCATCACCGACTCAATGGACATGAGTTTGGGTAAACACTGGGAGTTGGTGATGGGCAGGGAGGCCTGGCATACTGCAGTCCAGGGGGTCCCAAAGAGTTGGATACAACTGAGCGACTGAACTGAACTGAACTGATGCTCTA
>NW_011485341.1:18852-19826 GCF_000754665.1 Bison bison bison | reverse complement strand
TGTATGATCCTTTCAATATATTGTTGAATTCAGTTTTCTGGTATTTTGTTGAAGACTGTTACATCCATGTTCATCAGTGATATTCACCTGTAATTTTCTTTTTTTTTCCTTTGGTATCCTTGTTTGGTTTTGGTATCAGGGTGATGGTGGTTTGAAAAAAACAAATGAACCAATCAAAAAATGGAGAGAACACCTAAATAGACATTTTGCCAAAGAAGACATACATATAGCCAAGAGGCACAAGAAAAGATGTTCAGCATTGCTAATTATTGTTGTTGTTTAGCTGTGAAGTTGTGTCGGACACTTTTGTAAGCCAATGGATTGTAGCCTGCCAGGCAATTCTGTCTATGGGATTTCTCAGGCAAGAATAGTGGAGTTGGTTGCCATTTCCTTCTCCAGGGGATCTTCCTGACCATAAGGATTGAACCCCATCTCCTGCAAGTCTCTTGCATTGCAGGTGGATTCTTTACCACTGAGCCACTGAGAAATGTAAATCAAAACTACAATGAGCTATCACCTCACAACAGTCAGAATAGCCATCTTCAAAAAGTCTTCAAACAGTAAATGCTGGAGAGGGTGTAGAGAAAAGGTAACCCTCCTACACTGTACAAACTGGTAGAGCCACTACAGAGGATAGTATGAAAGTTCTTTAAAAAACTAAAAATAGAGCTACCATGTGATCCAGCAATCCCACTCCTGGGCATATATCCAGAGAAAACCATGGTTCAAAATGATACATGCACCCAAATGTTTGTTGCAGCACTGTTTACAATAGCCAAGACAGGGAAGCAACCTAAATGTCCATCTACAGATGAGTGGATGAAGTAGAGGTGGTACATATGTACAATGGAGACTCAGCCATTAAATAGTATGAAATAGTGCTGTTTTTGGCAACATGGGTGGGTCTGGAGATTATTTGACTAAGTGGAGTAAGTCAGAGAGAGAAAGACAAATATCATATAATATCGCTTATT
>NW_011485341.1:13407-14965 GCF_000754665.1 Bison bison bison | reverse complement strand
TCTTCAGCTTTCAGGGTCGAAGGTATCTTTTCTTGTTTGCCTATGGTATATGTAAATAATCTTGTAATAGTACATGTGCTTTGCAGATAGGACCTAGATCCCTGCTGCACATCCCACTAGAAATTTGGCTCTGACATTATATTGATGACATCCTCCTCACTGAACCTGACCAACACTCTGTTTTATAGGCCATCACAACTGTGAGCAAACTTGTCACAGATAGGGGATGTGCAAATATCCTGCATAAGGCATAAGACCTCTTCCAATCTGTTGACATTTTGGGACTACATTTGGAATTCAGAAGGGTAAACTATTTCCCAACCTAGTAAAAGACAAGCTCCTAGCACTTCAATCTCCCATACTGGTAAAGAAGGTTGAATATTGGATAGGAATGTTTGGACTCTGACTTTAATACATTTCTTATCACCAATATTTGCTGGTCCCCAGCTATCATGTCACCTGGGAATATCTGCTTCTTAGTGTGTATCTGAGCAACAACAGGTACTAGATAAACTAGTAGGGTAGACCTCAAAATTGGAAGTTTCTTGACACTTGTGATTTTGCTTCATGGATCCTCTTGACCAGACAGATAAATGTCTACCATGATCTTTAGGGTAAGCAAAGTCCCAAACTCAGCCCATAAGTATTCACCACAAGAGAGGAAACTCCTAGTGGTGTATTAGGCATTTATCAAAATGAAGCTCTTACTAGAGCAGAGGCTTTCACTCTGTAGACCAATATTCCTACTATGATCTGAGTAATGGAAAAAGTTCCCTGAAAAACTGGATCAGCAATAGAGGTTTACTAATTAAAACAGAAGTGGTATCTGCAAGATTAGGCTAAATCCAGTTCTACTGGAGTGTCACAATTCCATGAAGAAACAACAGTCACAAACCTTGCCACTGAGGTTAACTTGTCAAAACCCCAAGAAATGTCTCTGACTTTTGCTAACCAAGGAATTAAGTAGGAGTCACCAGCACTCATGGAACAAGAAAAGCAATAGTATTTCTTTGCTGATGGATTGAGCATAGAGCATAAGGTGGCCAGGAAGTTCAATGCATAAAATTTACCCTTTTTAAACACTCCGATTTTCAAACAGGGATAGACAAAAGTATCCAATTGGCTAAGCAATATGCAATACTTCTAGCAATAGAGCATGCCCTTGACAGACATTTTCCTAAGATTCATATTTTCACTGATCCCTGGTTGATGGCTTGTGTGCTAACTACTTGATCAAGGCTGGAAAACACAGGCTGAAACATTTGAGGGTAAACAGTTCTAAAAATCACCACATTGGCTACCACTCTGAAGATATTCATGCATCATACCTTGTCTCATATCAAACAAGACACAGATGGGGCACAGTATAATGCTGAAGCTTACTAACTAATCAAAGCAGCAATTCAGGTAACCACTTAAAGAAGGGGCAGTTCCCAAAACTTTGGGAGGAGCCACCCTACTACTTCCATTTGTAAGCATACCAGAAGTCAGTCAAGGCATTTGGGTATCATGGGGTTGCAAAAATAGATTGTTAATAGAGGAGTCAAATCAGCAGAGA
>NW_011485341.1:9311-10507 GCF_000754665.1 Bison bison bison | reverse complement strand
AAAACAATAGAACAGATCAATAAAACTAACAAAGTATACCAATATAAAAGAGGAGGAATATAGTTATCCATAAAACCCAACCTTCATATAGGTTTAGCCACAGAAATAAATAAGATGGCAAATTTAACCACATTCTGAGGTTGCTTCCAGCAACCTAATTTTAGTACACACAACATATTAACTTTTCCCTAGCCCAGCTCACACATAAACCTTACTTATCAAGATGCACCTATTCCCCTAACCAGTGATACTCAACAACAAAACTGAGAGGCTTATCTCACATAGGTAAATGGACAATGGTGGGCTAAGACCTTTACCAATTTAGCTGACCTAGGTGCTGAATGTAAGGTGGAAAACATACATGTTTGTTTGACTATCATGTTATATACACCCAAACCTAACTAGAGAACTGTTGCAGTCCTGTAACCCATCCTCAGTCATGTTTACTGCAGTTCAGCCAGTAGTTCTATCCACTGGTAGAGCTGAGCCAGTGGCCCTATCTGGCTGGGGAGATAAGTGGGTAGATCTACCTGGTTCTGATACTAGAAAGCCAAATCAGCTATTAATTTCTTTCTGTAGCTCCACCTGTGTAGGGAACCAAATGCAAAGCTTTGTGTGCTGCTGAATATAGCCACTAGTCCCACCCGACCAGGAAGCCTAACTAGAGAATCCAGAAAGCCTCAACGCCCATCCTAAAGTAATACTTGGGCAGGGAACCAAGACAGCAGTCTTGCCAAATTGTATAGACTCTGCCTTGCATAACCAGGGAACCTTATCAGTGACCATGGACAGTCTAAGAATCCAGCCTATGGTACCACCAGGTGACGAAGCCTAGTCTACAGGCAACAGAGGTCAGCCAATAGCTGTGCTCAGGCAGGAAGCCCAGCCAGGCATGTCACCCCATCATAGAGCATAGCCTGCAGCCTTGTCTCATGAGGGAGCCTAACCAGCTACCTTGCTCAATTGCAAAACAATACGTAGCCCCTCCTACCTGTGGTATACAGCTGGAGTCCTCTCCTGAGCCAAGGCCCCAATCAGAAAACTTGTTGAGCAGCAGGATGTTGTTGTTTAGTCACTAAGTCATTTAAGTCTTTGCGACCCCATAGACTGCAGCATGCCAGGCTTCCCTGTCATTTACTATCTCCCAGAGTTTGCTCAAACTCATGTCCATTGAGTCGATGATGCCATCCAACCAT
>NW_011485341.1:8892-9211 GCF_000754665.1 Bison bison bison | reverse complement strand
ATGGCTGTTACAAAATCTGCTGGGCCTACAAAGGTCACTGTTAGAAGGATTTGGAAAATACTTGAGGCAAATTAAGACCCAAAGGTACTCTTCTGGGGTCCTAAAAAACATACACAACCCACCTTTGAGGAGATAGAAATGATTATGAGAAAGAAACCTAGTAGCAAATTTAGCATGGGAAGAAATTTGTTGGTTTGGTTACACCACTACTCCCAAGGGTCCACTATGAGGTTATTAAAGCTATAGAAATGCCTGTCCTAGAGAGATTTCCCCTAGAACACAAGCAATGGAGCAGCTGGTCCTGCACTGAAATACAGCA
>NW_011485341.1:4622-5492 GCF_000754665.1 Bison bison bison | reverse complement strand
AAAAAAAAAAAAAGACACTGAAAGATGAACTCCCAGGTCAGGTAGGTACCCATTATGCTACTGGAAAGAATGGAGAAATGACTCCAGAAAGAATGAAGAGATGGAGCCAAAGCAAAAAGGATGCCCAGTTGTGGAGGCAATTGGTGATGTAAGTAAAGTCTGATGCTGCTAAGAACAATATTGCATAGGGACTTGGAATGTTAGATCCATGAATCAAGGTAAATTGGAAGTGGTTGCAAGAGTAAACATTGGCATTTTAGGAATCAGTGAACTAAAATGGATTAGAATGGGTGAATTTAACTCTGATGACCATTAATTATATCTACTACTGTGAGCAAGAATCCCTTAGAAGAAATGGAGTAGCCCTCATAGTCAACAAAAGAGTCCGAAGGCAGTACTTGGATGCAATCTCAAAAATGACAGAATGATCTCTGTTCGTTTCCAAGGCAAACTATTCAATATCATAGTAATCTAAGCCTATGCCCAAACCAGTAAGGCTGAAGACACTGAAGTTGAATGGTTCTATGAAGACCTATAAAACCTTTTAAAACACCCCCAAAATATGTCCTTTTCATCACAGGGGACTGGAATGCAAAAGTAGGAAGTCAAGAGATACCTGGAGTAACATGCAAGTTTAGCCTTGGAGTACAAAATGAAGCAGGGCAAAGTGAAACAGAGTTTTGCCAAGAGAACACACTGGTCATAGCAAACACCCTCTTCCAAAAACACAAGAGACGACTTTACACATGGACATCACCAGATGGTCAATACCTAAATCAGATTGATTATATTCTTTGGAGCCAAAGATGGAGAAGCTCTATACATTCAGCAAAAACAAGATTGGGAGCTGACTGTGGCTCGGATCATGAA
>NW_011485341.1:0-375 GCF_000754665.1 Bison bison bison | reverse complement strand
ATCAACCCTGAATATTCATTGGAAGTACTGATGCTGAAGCTGAAGCTCCAATACTTTGGCCACCTGATGCAAAGAGCTGACTCACTGGAGAAGACCCTGACACTGGGAGATTGAAGGCAGAAGCAGAAGAGAGGAACAGAGGATGAGATAGTTGGATGACATCACCGAGTCAATGGATATGAACTTGGGCAAATTCTGGGATATGGTGAGGGACAGGGAGGCCTGGCGTGTTACAGTACATGGGGTCACAAAGAGTCAGACATGGCTTGGTGACTGAACAACAACAATATTTTTCAGTCATGAATATCTATAGTAAGTAATATTATTCAGTCATAAAAGTAGAAAATCTTGCCATTTGTGACAACAAAGATGAAC
>NW_011485340.1:21608-26865 GCF_000754665.1 Bison bison bison | reverse complement strand
TCTCATATTCATGGCCTTTCCATGGCCCATCTCTCTTGTTCTTTAGATGGAATGTGTGTGTCCTTGCTCACCCCCAGCCCAGGCTCCTCTTCCAGTCATCTCGCTGCCAGTGGATGGGGGCACCTTTATAGAAATGCTTGGCCATTCAGAGACAGAAGCGCCATGTCTACCTCATTGATTCTCAGACTTGGTCCTGGAGAAGAACAAAGGGAGGTTCTCTTGTACTTGGAGGAAATTGAAACACTGAAGTACTTTTTTGAAAATAATTGAAAAATTGTTCATTGAAATTCTGATTTCTTTTTCTTTTTGTGACACCAAGAGGACTGCTGCCATTCAGTTCTTGGATGGGGGGAATCTGGCTCACAAGACAGCTGTACTCCTTAGGAGTAATGTTACCTTAATGATTGAAGTTAAGCAGGATAAAAATTCACCCAAATAAAAACCAGCCACTGTTACTTGCTCTGCTTTGTCATCAAGTCCTTAAGAGCTACAAGTCTAACGAGAACATCTAAAACACTTGTTTCTTTGATTCCCCTATGTAGCCAGTGATTTGAATGTCTAAGTTTTTGCTTTAGTTAGTTGGAGCACATCTGTCAAAAAGGGAAGATTTCAAAGCAGTCCACCATGTCTGTAGGACACAGAAATTGGCAATACCTGATTCCATTTAATTTGTTGATCTGATCGGTTACAGTTCCTTTCATGTATTAGGAGTGACATGGCCCAGAAGTTAACATGATGGTCCCTAATGGGGTTTCCCATTTTCCTAGAGTGTTTCTAAAAAGTGAGACAAGTTGCTTTCTGTCACTCAGTTTTCCTCTCTGCCTCTTTGTAAACGTAGCCTACCTTTTCATCCTTCGAACTTATTATGAGGGAGCTATAACAATAACTTCTTATGAGGGAGCTATGTGGCCTCCAGTTCGATATTTAGCTCACAACCATAATAGGATCTGTTTCTTGGATAACTTAGAGTAATGCATATATTGTTTGTCTTTATTAAACCATTTTACCTCCTAATGTAGGGTGTGTGTGTGTGTGTGTGTGTGTTCGTCCATTCAGACTGGGGCAGTGTGTGTAGTCTCTGTACTTACTCGTGATTCCAGAGAGATTTGGGCTTTAGCCATGTGCCCAGTCTTATGCTATTGTTAACTTCTACTTGTAACAACAAAAAAGGAGATAATTTGACACTGGGTGAGTCCTATGTCCTCATGCTTAAGTGCAGTCTCATGACTGACATGGCAAACCTCAATTAAGGTGGTTTAAAAAAGAGGGTTTTCTGGCATCTTTGGTGCTAAGCAGAAAACCCCTTACATCAACATGGAAGTCACGATTGGTTTCAAACCTCATTGATAAAAACCCTTTTCTAGAATTCTAGTACATTTTCTTGCTTAAAGATACTAAGAATGAAAAATCTTTTAAAAAGGATTCTGTGCCTTGTTTAGACTCTTGGGGTCATGAGTATCAGTTTGTATCATCTTGGGCTCTAGGGGTAGAAGATAAAAGATAATGGACCAAAATCTATATTCTGTTTGAGTCGCACTCTACAGAAAAGATTGAGTTACCTAAGGAATCTGATTGGTTAGATTTCCTCTGGTTAATTGAGATTTTCCTGCTCTTGAGGTGTAATGTGGAAGTGGCTTCCAGGTTTAAATTGGGCATAATCCACAGGCCAGGCATCAGAGAGGTGAGTTCTGGGGCTCATTGCCATCATGGTTGCATGGGGACTTTGGGCTCATTCTGTAACATTCTTAAACTCTGCCTTTATGATTTCTAATTAATTTTGTGGATGAAGCTTAAAGTGGATTCATTGAAGACAAGTTCAGTTAAAGACTCTTCCTCTTCCTTCTTTTGCCATCACTTGCTCCCCCTCCCCCCTCTTGTTTTTCTCTCCCCTTCTCTTTTCTCATTCACTGTCAGGAAAGACTACCTTTGAAGGGACAATTCTGTACCGAGCCGCACCGGGAAAGACGGAGGGCCACAGACGCTATTACAGTGAGTGACCTTAACAGCAGGAGGCATTTGTAAAGATAAGATCTGGGTACTTGTGTTTTTTGATGCAGCTGCACTCCCCTGAGCTGCTCATGCTTCTGCCAAGTGTCTGTGAATTTCTCATCCAAGGACATGGGCTTATTTGCCAGAGATAAGTGCCGTCTCCTTGGTGCGTGCTGCAGGAGCATTCCCATCACCAGCCCCCAGCGCTGTCTTGTTTGCTTTGTGCCTCTGTCATGTGTGTGACATGCGTGCATGAACCATGCGTGCAGAGAAGGGATCCGTAACACTGGTCATGGCATATGTATTTGTCCCAATATCTGCGCCTCTGGAGTGGTGTAAGATGGCTTCTCATGGAGATGTCAGCCCTTCGAGGTTATTGCTTTTACTGAGTGGGTCAATCAGTAAGTCATTGCCTCATTGTGCGGTTCAAAGAAGTAAGAAGTGGGCATGAACAGTCCATGCCAGAAATGATATTTTGCTTTGCTCATTCAGCCAATCACCACACGGCAGACTTCTTTTTGGCAGGACCGGGGTGTAGCCTTTGGTGCAGTGGAAAGAAAGCTGCCAAAAGTTGAGGGGATGGAGATAAATGAGATTGATGAATGAATCTTGTGAAGTTCTTAGAACGGGCCTGCCACATAGTAAGCACTAGACATGTGAGTGTAAAACTGAAAATAAATAGAAATAGCTCGCGGATTTGAATTGATTGGTGCTGGAATAGTAAGGAAATTATTGACAATGACTTTTCTGTAATTCGACCAATTATATGAGTGGCCATAGCAAACCTGAGGAAGCTTTGTTCTTTTCTCACGGCAAAGGAAAATCATCCGCCTTAGTGTGCATATATACATATGTGTACATAAAGACGTATACACATATGTGTGCATAGAGATGTATACACGACTATGAAAGAGAAGGTTCTGGCATGAACTCCAGAGCCAGGCTTCTCAAACTGTCTGCAGAAGAGTGTACTTTTATTTCCATCCCCCTGCGGACAGATAACCTGGTCCCTCTGGGCGTGCCTTCACTGTGCATGTGCTGCACCTCTTGTGCCTCCCTGCGGGAGCAGACCAACCAAGGCTGGTCTGTGCTCCATTCACATAGACAAGTCTGTGGGCCACACGTCTGAAAGTCACATCAGCACACACTGCTATAAGTGTTTCTGTGCACAGACACTTTCCGTGCTTGTTACCCAGTGTTTCAGTAACGAACCCTTCATGACCTGGCCCCAGTCCACAGACCACACTTTGGGTTTCCTTGCCCTCGGGTGTCATGTGGCATGCCAAGCATGACATAAGGATATTTTCCACAGTAGTGTGTGTTATGAGCACCAGGGACCAAAAGATACAGCACCAAACAGACGTGAACATGAAAAGCCACCTTTCTTTCCCACCAAAGGGAAGGTACTAGATTTTGAGGTTTTTCATCAATCTAGATATCCAGATATTTAACTTGTATCACACTGGAAAGTGATAGAAGCAGGCTGCCAGAATTTCTGGAAGACAGATCTGCCGTGTGCTTCCTTCCCAGCCCATGCTTGTGTGGTTGAATGACCCTGCAGCCTTTCCCTGTGTAACATAAACAGCATTTCTCACAGTGATGAATGTAAAATTATTCAGGTGAGTGCAGAAGGTGGCAAATCCCTAACACCAGAAACTCAGTGAAATAAGGATGCCAATGGTTGAAAATATTATGTTTCTAGGTAATGAGGAATGATAAAAAGAATCTTTCCCATTCTTTTCTTTGAACACCTATAACAGCCTCGCCCTACTCCCTTTGCCCTGCTGCCTTCTGCTGGTGGTGCTGGTGGCGGTTGGGGGGAGGGGTGATGGTACGGTGATGGTTTCTATTCACTAACCATTTCTTTATTCCACTCTCAAATGCTTCTTTCCAAACCAGAAAAGAATATACGAGCCATTTATCACACAGAAAGAATCCATACGGCAAAACGAGAACATGTTAAAGGGGAAATGACATAATATTTAGAGTCCGAAATTATATCTCCAGCAGGGATATTTCCCAAACAATGAACAGATAAACACATGAATGGATAGCTAATCCAGGGAGGTTCTTCATGTTTGCACACTTGCATCCAGTCCTGTAAATTGCAGCCGACCCCCTTGTTGTGGGCTGTTCCTTATTCTTATGCCCTCTGTTCTTGCTCATAAATGCTGTTCTTTAGTTAATTAAAATGTACACCTGGGATCTTCCTCCTTGCCCCCCCCCTTCCTGGCTTATAATTACTGTTTTATTGAAAACAGCAGCAACAACAAACACAGACATTGTTTAAAAGATTTGATTTTGAAACATGTTAGCGATTTTTAATGACTTTTCTGTATTTTTTTCTGTTTTCATTTAACAGTTTTTTCCTGCACTGACACTTGTGTGTATGAATGACTTCGACATTTTATGACAATTTATGCAAGCAGTGATTTGGTGTATTTTTCTTAGGTACTAGGAGGCCACCTTACCTGTAGGAAGATAATACACAATGTGGCTAATAGAGAACTAGAGCATCATTGTCATCAGCAGATACATAATCAATGTTCAGGAGCTATTCTGCACATTTCGAGTCTTTTAGAGACAGGCTTAATGGTAGACTTTTCATAAAATGTCCTTTGATTCTTGTCCTTTGATGCCATGACTAATGTACTAGCCATCAAAGTAAGAATGTACACTCAGAGATTAACTAGAAACAAATAGGCTCTTCCTTTTAGGAACATGATTGTGGGCAGAGCCTGGGGAAAAAGGAATCTGGGGAGGTAAGTGTCCACGCTGTCTTGCTGATAATGGTTTGACCACAGGAAGTCCAAGGAAAGGTGTCATGTCCCCAGTGTTCTTCTTTGGAAAGGAGTTCAGCTTCAGGGAAACGTTGGTGTTAGGGGAGTGAAGAAGAGCTGGAGGCTTGGGGCATTCTGGCCTCCCACAAGGCAGCTTCCTTTCCTTCTTTAACAAATACAATCATCTTGCCAGTGAAAGTGTTTCAATGTCAAGTTTGGTTTAGTGCTATCCTAGAGAAGCATGTCTGTGTGCATTTATTCCTTGTAAAGCCATCCAGAAATTTAATTCTTTGGCAGTCATAATTTTGTGTGGTTTCTTTAATTGCTAATTTGTTTAAATGGCTTTTAGCTTTACAGTTTCCCTTTAGGAAATGTTACTTTCGTTGCTAATTGCTAATTGACATGTCATAGAGATAGGAGGTACAGTATGTGGTACTGACTGGGTTGGGAGGCGAGAGGGGGCAGGAAAGGTTGTTACTGCATAGTCT
>NW_011485340.1:19128-21423 GCF_000754665.1 Bison bison bison | reverse complement strand
GCTTCATGGCTGTGGCTGATTTCTGAGCTCTTTCTTTCCCCATCCCCGCTCTTGACAGGTTTAAGGGAAACTACAGGCTCCGAGAGTGACGGGGGTGACTCAAGCAGTACCAAATCTGAGGGTGCCAACGGCACAGTCGCAACAGCTGCCATCCAGCCGAAGAAAGTCAAGGGAGTGGGCTTTGGAGATATTTTCAAAGACAAGCCAATAAAGCTAAGACCAAGGTCGATTGAAGTAGAAAATGACTTTCTGCCAGTGGAAAAGGTATGTTCGAAAGTTTCTGTTTTATTTCCACATAATGTCCTGTATCCAAAAGTTACCTCGTAGGGCTTGACGTCTAAGATGTCCTATGCCTCTCTTGGGCTCTGATTGTCCTTGTGTGCAGCTCACCTTCTGTATGAGGACAGCTTTTAAAAAGGCTCACGCTCTAGTTTACTGTTGCTTTTCTTACTGATCTCCTATCTACGGAACATTTCTCAGGGTGACTTTTCCCATAGACCAGCCCTTCTCGGTTTTCTCTGGAGAAAAGCCACTCACGCCTGGTCTCAGCTAAACACATGACCTTGATACTTTTCAGGCAGCCACCAGTCTCTCTCCTCTCCTGGAATGTTTCTCTGGTGCTTTGTGCTGGGGCATGTTGACTGCTTCTGCACTAGAGAAAGGGGTTATGCATTTTTTTCTCAAGGTCTTTGGTGCAAATGATTTCAGACTGCCACAAGGAAGTCTCCTGCGTGCATGAATGGCGGAGATGGCCCTCGCTGTGAGTGCCTGGGTCTTTCCTGTCAGGGAGCTGGCTGTTTTGTCCTGCCCCTGGTTCTGGGTTGGTGAAAGGCAGACAGCGTGCTGCTGCTGACTATTCGGTTGCCACAGCAACACACCCCGAGCCGTCATGCTTGTGGCTGTCAGTGACGTCTTCTGTGGTATACTTCTAAGCATCATAGCCTTGCTTAGGATTTGATAGATACTGTGGAATTTTCCAGATTGTAATAAGCTACACTCGTGCTGTGCTTAAGGAATGTTTGTTAATTTGATTTAGTGCTGAAATTTTCTCTTTGACGTTTGTGCCAGCAGGCTTAGGGGATGGGGTATTGGCAACATCGCTACTGCAGGTTTATCCGCAGCTTTTAAGGGTTTTCCATTTTTCAGTGAGATGAATTTTTGAAAGTTGCATCATCTTCTGCAGCTGTAGAACTTCCACCCACCTCCCTCCCTCCATCCACCAGCAACCTAGCCTGGTGTCATCATGCATTAGAAACAAAATCTGGAAAGGAAACTTTTTGGACACTTAAACATCTGAGAAATGAGTAAGACAGAAAGGACAGACACTTAAAAACAAAAGACTGTTTCATTTAAATTCTTTCGTGGAAACTTCTCTTATACACCATTGTTTCCTTCAGCAATCAATTTGGTGTTTCTCAAGATCTGAAAACTATTTAGTATCCCAGCTTGTGAGCTCGTTTCTGTTCAACACAGTCACTTTCAGATTCCAGGAGATATTTACAAAAAAAGCAAGTTCCCATCTTGGGAAGGAACAATGAATACAGTTTTTTCTTCATTTTATTCAAGAGGTTGAAATGAACATGATCATTGACTCTGTCAGTGAACAGTTAATTCCTTCTGTTTGTTTTATGATTCTTGGTCTAATTCTTCTCTGTGTAAAAGCACATCGCGTGTGCATAATCAGTGACAAATATAATATTCCCAGGTTTGTACCTCAGCACATGTCCTCTGAACCCCACGGCCAGCCACATGTCCAGCTGCCGACTTGAATATCTCCACTTGAAGTTCTTAAATTCTTATTTTTACATAAGATAAATCCTTATATAAGACAATTTTATATAAGATAAATTCTTATCTATCTCAGCCATACATATACATGTATCCATTCTTCCCCAAATCCCCTCCCATCCTGGCTGCCACATAACATTGAAGAGAGTTCCCTGTGCTGTACAGTAGGTACTTGTTGGTTATCCATTTTAAGTATAGCAGTATAACACATCATTTTTGTACAGAGAAATCTTACTAGCTACTGAACTCCTGAAATGCTGGAAAACAATTTAATTGTATTTTTTTTATTCATGGCCAAGTTTGTGGCAAATTAATAAGAACAACTGAAGGCAGATTGGGAAAAAGTCACTTGCAGTTCTGAAATTCTTATCAGCTTGTCCAGGCCAGAACTCATCCTCTTCCCTCTCAAATCACTCTGCCCACAGCCTTCCCATCTCAGTTGAGGGCAGTGCCGCTCCCCCTCCCATCACTTGGGAGAAAAGCACTGGGGTGGTCTCTCACGCCCCT
>NW_011485340.1:18022-19007 GCF_000754665.1 Bison bison bison | reverse complement strand
AGCCCTACCGCGTTGCCTCCTAAGCGTGTCTGGCACCTTCCTCAGCTCCACTCTCACCATCACTGCGGTGACCTCTAATCGGTCTCCCCTCCCCTACAGCCTAGTGTCAGTGTCGAAGCCAGGGTCATGCCACTCTTTTCAAACACCTGTAGAGGCTCCCCTGTGAACCAAAGTGAGAATCTTCCCCACAGCCCAGGAGCTAGGATGACCTGAAGCCCATGGCCACTTGGACCTCTCTGCTCACTGCTCTTCCCTGCTTGCTCACTCCCAGCCCTCTGGTTCCTCCTCACACATGCCACGCATGCTCCCTCTTGGGGGGCCTCTGCCTGGACACTCTGTTACCATCTGCACCCCTCTCCAGCTGCCTGCCTCTCTTCCCTGATGCCCCATCATTCAGGAACCTGCCCCCTTGGCCCCTGCTGCACTGCACTTTTTGTTTTCCCTAGCACACGCACCCTTCTGACATAATGTTTATCTTGTATTATGTTTATTCTTTGTTCACTGATGTGTGTAATGTGCTTAGAACAGTGTGTGGCACATGGTAGGTGCTCAGTATTAGTTACAGGAATAATATTAAAACTAGCACTTTAGAGATTACAGACGTCTATGAAATGAGGGGACTGAGTGTGGTAAGATAACAGTTATATAGTTGGAAATGTAGTAGTTGTATGGTTCGCTGCATCTTTGTGAAACAAGATTTACTGCATCGGTCTTACAGACATGAAATGTTCACTTCATCAGAGTAATACACACACACACACATATACAGCGTGTGTGTGCATCTTGATTCATGGTTTGTTTGCAGAATGAAACCATGTGCTGGCAGCTCCCTTAGCCTGCTTCTCATTGTGAAGTCTCTGGGGGAAACGTAAACTTCCCAGCCTGCTTTACTGGCAGCGGACAATTTTTACAGCATCTAAGAGGATTTAAAACTCTCTCCACCCCCTGTTGTTGGCGCCATGGATAGTTCCATAGATTTATGGAT
>NW_011485340.1:12299-17922 GCF_000754665.1 Bison bison bison | reverse complement strand
TTCCTTTGAGAGTTGAGCTCACTGTTTCAGTTTTGCAGAAGCACAGACTGGATCTCATGTGACAGCATCTGTGTTCAGTGAAGCACAAGCAGGTCTTCCACTTAGGCTGGGGCAGTTGACCTTCTGACATGACTGGTTTGATAACTTACATGAGGGGAAAAAAGGACTATGATAATTGTTAACAGCTGCGATCATTCTAGTGTGCTTTCTGTTCAAGTGTGAGAAGTTCAAAGATCTACTTTTCTGAGTCAGTTGAAAATTCTGTGCTTATTTTACTTGTGCTTTAATCTGTATCACCCTACCCGGAGTGGTTGAATGCTGATGATTAAACACCAGGAGAGAGATACTGGTGTAGTTTTAACACCCACCCATAACAACAAGGAAATAATTAGTATTCTTGCTTCTCTTATTGAACTATAAGGAAGGACCCCAGTTATGAACCTTTTTAACACTACCAGTTGTGAATATGCCTGTGAATGATGTGTTTAATGCACCATTTAACCGAAATATGTATAGATGAAATGATTTAATGTCTGGGATTTGACTTCTAGTAAGTTGGAAGATGGAAGAGTGGGTGAGGCACAGAGGAAACCAGATTGGTTATGAGTTGATAATTGTTGACACTAGGTGGTGCATACACGGGGGTGCAGTATGCTGTGCTCTGTTTTTGTACATGTTGGAAATTTCCTCTGATAAAGGTTAAAAAAAAACTTGGGGGAAAATGTACCATTTAAACTCAGGCCAGAGCTAAATATGTGTTATATCAAAAACAGTGGAAAATATGATGTGGCTAAAGGTGAATTCAGTTGAATATCATAAGATTAGAAAGGTGTGGTACCGTTGTCCTAGCTGATTGACCTTTACAAACTGACTTTACCTCAGTTGGACCATCTGTAAAATGGGAATACTCTTTATACCTATCCTACTTCGTGTGTGTGTGTGTGTGTGTGTGTTCAGTTGCTACATGCTGTCCAACTCTTTGTCGACCCCCATGGACTGTAGCTCACTAGCTCCTCTGTCCATGGGATTTTCCAAGCAGGAAAACTAGAATGGATTGCCATAGCTTACTCCAGGGGATCTCCCTGGATCAGGGATTGAATCCACATCTCCTGCATTGGCAGGCGAATTCTTTACCATTGCACCACCAGGGAATCATAGGACTTCAAAAAAAATGCTATATAGCTGAAGATACTTGGAAACTGTAAATGTAACTCATTTCAGGTAGTGTTTATTGAGTATTCACTATACGCTCAGCACTGGGGATACAGTGGTAAATAAGAACAGGTCACTGCCCATCAGGGAACTGCAGAAAAGTAAACAAGAAGAATAATACAGTGTGGGGAATGCCATGACCAGGATGAGAACATAGTGCTGTGCTGCAGGAAGGCTTGGGCATGGCAGAAAGTGGTAAATGGTTAGGGAGGCTGGAGAGTGTGTATTCGTGTGTGTCTGTGTGTACCTACTTCCTAGAGGAAGTGATGTTTAGGCTGAGAACCATGGGTGCAGTACACATTCATCAGGCAGAGGAGAACAGAGTTGTCAAAGTGGAAAGAGCAACATGTATACTTGCCTTGAAGGGAAAAGAAAACAGCACAGAATGTGTGTCGAGCTTCCAGCAGGAAGTGGGAAAAGATGAGAACGAAGAAGAAAGCCGGGCCCAGATTAGGAAGGGCCTGTTGAGACTTGTTAAGGAGTTTGGATTTGAATTTGAGGGCAGTGGGGAGCAATTCTCAGCAGAGAAGGACATGATCAGATATGCGGTTTAGGGAAAGTATTCCAAGTTGCAGTGGGAGGAGTGGATTACAGATGACAGGTAACTGGAATTCAGGAGAGAGGTTAACAGAAACTTATATTGACTCTACCAGTAAATTTCCCTCCTCATAGGTTCTAAACCAGTTAATGAATAAGGTGAGTCAGTGGATGGAAAATCAGAATATTATTTTTGCTTATTTTTTCAGTATGGATGTTCAGTTGACTCAGCACTGTTTATCAGAAAGATCATCCTTTCTGAAGATCACCTGTTTGTCAAAAAGGTCACCTTTGTCATAATTTAAGTGCCTATGTATGTGTGGGTTCACTTCCATACTCTGTTCTGTTGGTCTGTTTGTCCTTATGGTCATTCTGTACTACTTTAATTACTGTAGCTTTGTAGTCAACCTTGATTTCTGGTACTGTAACTACACAAACTCTATTTCTCTTCCAAAAGATTTCCTGGGCTGTTCCATTTCATATAAATTTTCATATAAAATCAGCTTGTTAATCCCTACTCCCCAAAAAGCCTTCTGGATTTTGAATGGGATTACTTGAACTCTACAGATACTTTGGGGGGAGGGGGAGAGAATTGACACCTTTCCAATCTATGAACATGGTATGTTTATTTACATTGATCTTATTTTACTTTGTAAAAATTTCTCAGGTTATATATTTATGATCTGTGTCTGTTTCTCTATTTGTGTTATATTACAATGTTGTTATTGATGAAGGAAAATTTGGAGGATATAGATTAGGAGAATCAAATGGACCTAGCTATTGATCTCCAGAATTAGACAGACTCACTCACCCAGTCTCAGTGATGCTGGACTCAGGCAGACCCATGTGATGTAGAAGAGCCTGCTCCTTGGGGAACAGCAGAGACAGTCAATTTCCAAGAGGAGAAAGAAGAGCTGAGCTAAGCATGCTCGGTTTATTTTTTCTAAATTCACATATCAGAGAAGTCATTTCACTATCCCAGGAAAAGTGAATAGGGATACAGAGAGTTCCAAGAGTGTTCAGTTCTGCCCAGAGGCCAAGAGTGTCCAGAGAGAATGTCCGTTTGGTCTCCCCTTTACATGGAAGGAAACATCAAGATAAGACAAACAAATTTTCTAACAGCTTTGAACTATTATTATAAGTATTTGGGGGAAATATTTTGGAGATTGAATCAAGAAGTTTGATAGTATGTGGGGGATAAAGGAGAGGAAAGACTTGAAGAGAATGCCTTGGGCAACTGACTCCAGCAGCTGGATGGATGGCAATATCATTCCCTGATTAGAGAACACAGGAGGAGAAAGATATTGGGGAAGGAAGGTTATGGGGTCAGTCTTAGACTAGCTGCATTTTGAGGTCCTTGTGGGACCATCAAGGGAGGTATCCATCAAGCAGTTGGGTAAATAAGTAATGGGGAGAGAGCTGTGGGTGTGGGTTTTAGAGTCATCCACCTAGAGATCGGGTTGAGAGACTGTAAGAAGGCAACCTAGACAGGACCTTATTCTCATGAACATGGCTTATACCTTATCTCCCACCTGTGGACCAGAGAGAGAACTTCCTCATCAGGCTGTTTCCCTGTGACCCTGCTCTCGTCTCACTCTTTTTCTGAACGCCTTCTCTTTTCACAAGTCACTCAGGTGATCACTCCTGGCCAAATAAACTCAGAAAGATGTGTCAGGTATTACACCTGGGTAAGTCAATTCCAGATGCACAGGTGAGTCCCAAGACCTACCTAACCTGATATGTTTTGTTTTGTTTTTTTTTGATGTGAGCCATTTTCAAAGTCTTTATTGAATTTGTTACAGTATTGCTTCTGTTTTATGTTTTTGTTTTCTGACCAAGACAGGCATATGAGATCTTAGCTCCCCATCCAGGAATCAAACCTGCACCCCCTGCATTGGAAGGCAAAGTCTTAACCACTGGACTGCCAGGGAAGTCCCTGATATATTTTTCTATAGAATAATTCTGGCTTTTTGGTACCAGCTTATTCCATGCTTAAGTGCCCTAGGTACAGCTAGTATTGGCCCCCTAAATTAATGGGAAAAGTAGTCTTTTTGGTCTGGGATCTTCAAATGGCCAGATTGGAAAAAATATTTTTCTAGGTTGGTTGTTTGCCCTATTGGATTCCCTATAAGAAGCTCCATGGTCTTCCCGTCTTAGTTGATTTCCATTATGATCTCTCTCTCTCTCTCTTGAAATGATTGTTTTCTTTCTTTTTTTTTCTTCTGTGTTCCACAAACTAGATATTGTGTTTGTATCAGTCTCTTTTTTAACTCTCATCATCTTGAATCTCATTTATAGAATCACAGGCATCCAAATTAATGCCTTGATAATATCAACATTGTAGCTTTTACTTGTAACAGAAAATTAGAATTAAAGTCACATATAAATGAGCTAGCAATCAGTTTTTTTAATCAGCTAAATTGCAGGAAGAGAAATTTTAATATCATCATATATATCTCAGGTAGTCTTTTTATCCCTACTAGTAAAAATTCATCAAGCTGTATACTGATGTAAGATTAAAACATGTAAACATCTAAAGTGATTATCTTAGTTGCTTAAAAATGAGAGAGTTATGTCTCTAATCCTTTGAAGACTGTAGCTGTGGGGAATCCCAGGAGCTAATGATACAAACTTTGATTAATGAAACACAACTGGGTCAAACCTTGTCATGATTATCTGAGACCTATAGTGTTGAATGTCTTGCACAGTGGTTGAAAGATAAGATTTTGTGGCATCTCTTAAGCAGATGAAAGACCTGTGATTTTTAAAAAGCAGATGGAATTGAGATGCCCACTGGTTGCCTAAGCTGAATGAAGTGTCTGGGATTTTCAGACTTTGCTTTATGTGTTATCTTTCCTAATCTAGGAAAGGTAAGAAGATTGGTGGTAAGAAAAGGGAACCAGAAGCAGTATACAGGGTTACTCTTGGACATAGTAGGTGCTGTTTAGTATTTTATGTGTGTTTCATGTATACTTTCTAAAACATTCAGATAGTGTATTTTCCATGAAATGTTTAATAGCAGCCATATGGTCACCAAGAATCACATTCCCAGGAGACCTTAAAATTGTGTTTTTAGGAATGTAGTGGTTATTAAGCATGAAGGTCAGAATTCCCAATGTTCACATCCTAATTCTGCCTCTTCCTGGGACAAATTATTATTATATCTACAAATTTAGATTCCTCATCTGTAGAATAGAATAGCAAGAAAACCTGGCTCATGTGGTTGTTAGGAGGATTAAGTAACACACACAAAAATGGGTCCAAGTGCCTGGCATAGAATAATCACTGAATTAACGTTAGTAGTTATTGTTACCCTTCTGGTTGTTAGAATAGGAATGCCTATAAATAGCAGTGCGGTCTCCAGGATCATGTCCTTAACTTTTCATTATGGAAATTTTAACACTTAGAGAAGTAGAAATAAATTTTGCTGCATCTGTGGTAGCTGTTTGACGTCACCAAGTCTTCAGTATCGGCCATTGGAAAGTAAATGCTGTGCAGAGGACATGTGGGCACTGAAAATACTCTGTACAGCACGTCTTCCCAGGTGGCTCAGTGGTAGAGAATCCACCTGCAAATGCAGAAGACACAGGTTCGATCCCTGATCTGGGAAGATCCCTGAAGAAGGAAGTGACAGTCCACTCCAGTACTCTTGCCTGGGAAATCCTATGGACAGAGGAGCCTGGTGGGCTATAGTACATAGGGTTGCAAAAGAGTCTGACACGACTTAGTGACTAAACAACAATTCTGTATGATTCCATAATGATAGACACGTCATTATATGGGGTTGGCCAGAAAGTTCATTCAGGTTTTTCTGAACCATCTTACAGAACGAACTTTTTGGGCAATACAAAACATTTGCCCAAACTCATAGAAT
>NW_011485340.1:9122-10383 GCF_000754665.1 Bison bison bison | reverse complement strand
TTTTTCTTGTCCTGGATCTTGTCCAGGAGACCACGTTACATTTGCTTGCCCTGGTCTCCCTAGGCTCCCCTTGGCTGTGACAGTTTCTCAGACTTGCCTTGTTTTTGGTAACCTTGGCAGTTTTACAGAATTTTGTAGGATGAACTCAAGTTGGCATTTGTCTGATGTTTTTCTCGTGATTTGACTGAAATGATGGATTTGGGGGGAGATCCACATAGGTGGAGTGCCATTCTCATCCCATCAGCCCACATGACTTTTCACTGGTGATGTTGACCTTGGTCTCCCAGCTGAGGGAATGTTTAGCAGTTCTCTCCACTGTAGAGCTGGTCTGTTTTTTCTCCTTTTCCCCATCAACTCTTTGGGAAGAAGTCACTGTACATGCCTTGCTTTTCACGAGTGGGAAGTTGAGCTCATCTGCTTCAGGGTGGAGTATCTACATTAATTATTTGGAATTCTTCTGCAGAGATGATTTGTCTTGTCCCTCCCATCCTAATTAGGTTTTGATAAGGGGATTTCTTATCTGTCCTCTAAATTCAAAATGCTAATTCTGTGGCACATGCATCATACTTGCCATTTTCAGGCAAGTGACATTTCTCACATGTGTTTTCTTGCCTGATACATAAGCAGATCTATGCCTTATTTACTCAAGCAGATTGCAAGTTTCTTGAGGACTGGGACAGCATCTTATTCAAAGCCTTTACTACTGTAGGTAGTTAATAAATACTGAATAAATGGTTTTTGAATGAGCTCAATTTAAAAATTAACCATAGTTAATAACTGAAACCGGTTATCAGAATCTCCATACATGAAAACTGTAGTAAGATGAGGATACTATTGAAGTGAGCTTGAATTTGTAATAGTCGCTCATAGGGTACTTCCTGTGTGCCAGGCACTTTTCTAAGCAGTTTACATATATTACCTATTACCCTGTATCATTGTGCTATTATACCCATTTTATAGATAAGGAAACTGAGGTGAACACAGTCTAAATAAGTTGCTCAAGATCACACAATTAGGAAGTGGCTCAGCTGCATATTTGATCTTAGATGCTCCGGCTATAGAGTTGTGAACTCTTAAGCACTAGGCTCTGAAGTCATCACAATGATAATTAAAATGGTATCTCATTTAGGCGAAAAACAAGATTTCTGTTTAAACACTTTATTCCTATCTGTTAGGATACTCCTGGTGGCATGGCTGGCAGAAGTCTTGCTGTATTTTTCCTAAGGGAAGTGCTTCTATAAAGGCATGGCTGGGGCTCCTT
>NW_011485340.1:8326-9022 GCF_000754665.1 Bison bison bison | reverse complement strand
GCTGCTGCTCCTTCAGATTTTGTCTTTTTTTAATGAGTAATTTTTGTGTTTTACAACTCTTTTATTTCTTTAAAATACAGGCACTCTCATGATGGGCATTTCATATACAAACCATATCTTAGACATCTCTCATCCCAAATCATGTCATCTATTGTAAAGATAGTGGGTTTTTTATTTTCTCTCTGACGTTTTTTAACCAGAAGTGGTTGCCAAGTCCTGCCCAATAAACGCTCCTTGAGTGTGTTGCTTGTCCCATTGGTCACACCTGCGGGTCTGAGGAGGCAGCCTAGATTCCTGCGGCAACGTAGGCGAGGGAGGAGGACTTTTCGCGAAGCCACCCAAGCCATGAATCGGCCCTGGCTTCCTGAACCACAAACAAATGGGAGCTTTGTTCTCCCCGTTGCTCATTTGGTCCCAAGTATGACTCAGGGTTAGGCTGGGTCCTTCAGGCTCCGTGCCTTTGGCTGTTGGAAGGAAGTGGGAGGGCTGCAGGGCAGTTCTGGGACCTTTTCAAACTGAAAAGAGGAGGCTGCCTACATGATGGGAGAAGAGGTATTTCTTTTTTTTTTTTTTTCCCTTTTTTTCTATTTTCTTTTAGAGATGGAATAAGTTCCCTTAACTTGTATCTTACCTATACTATTCTCTAACAAGCTTTGTGATGAGTTTGCATTAGTAGGTTAAAATGAAGTGTTTGCT
>NW_011485340.1:4780-5595 GCF_000754665.1 Bison bison bison | reverse complement strand
TGTGCTATTTTAATTCTATCTAAAAATTTTTATTGGAGTATAGTTTCTTTACAATGTTGTGTTAGTTTCTGCTGTAAAGCAAAGTGAATCAGCTGTATGTGTGTATATACATATACATATATATATCTCCTCTCTTTTTTTGGATTTCCTTACCATTTATGTCACCACAGAGCATTAAGTCGAGTTCCCTGTGCTATACAGTAGGTTCTCGTTAGTTGTCTGTTTTATGCATAGTAGTATATACATGTCAATCACAATTCATCCCACTCCTCCTCCCCCCCCCATACTATTTTAATTCTAAATGATAGTACTTGTTTCATCTTACATTTTGGGGAAAGCAGTTTTATGATTGAGTTTTCTGTCTTCACGTTCTGCTCTGGAATTCCTTGGGGACAAGAGATGAAAGTCCTTCCTTTCGCACATCATTTGCCAACATGTTCATTTGCTTCAGTGGACATTCTTCAGTGGGGTGGGCTGAGGTATCTGTAAGTATTTCATCATGCCCTGTTGTATTCATGTATTAACAATTATTTCATAATATTTATAGTCCTAGAGTTTGCAGATACTTTTGGTTCCTGAAGTTCAAGGTTTTAAAATTTTCTGTGTGGCCGTTAAAATGATCATGCTTCAATACCTAGCTTGTCTTTTTCTCTCAGAGATTCTCACTAGTTGTTAAATGATGTTCTAAGCAACTAGATTTCAGTGAGATGTATTAAGTGTAATGCTCTCTGAAAGGGCTTCCCTGGTGGCTCAGATAGTAAAGAATCCTCCTGCAATGCAGGAGACCTGGGTTTGATCCCTGGGTTGGGAAAATC
>NW_011485340.1:3954-4680 GCF_000754665.1 Bison bison bison | reverse complement strand
GACTGAGGTCCATAGGGTCACACAGAGTCGGACATGACTGAAGCAACTTAGCACGCGTGCACACACACACACACCCTTCCACTGATAAACAGGTTGTTTCCCTCTTTTTACTACTGTGAATAATGCTACAATGAAGACTGCCATACTGATCCCTACTGTCAGTGTTTTGGGGATATATCCCCAGGAGTAGAATCACTGAATCATCTAGTAATTCTCTTTTTAACATTAGAGGGAACCTCTGTACCATTTTCCACAGTGACTGCAGCATTTTACATTCCAACCAGCAATGCACAAGAGTTTCAGTCTCTCCATTTGCTTGCCAACACTTGTGATTTTCTGTTTGTTTTTCTTTTTTAATAATAGCCATCCTATTGGGTATGAAGTAGTGTCTCATTGTGGTTGGGATTGGTGTTTAACGTGTGTTCGTGTTGCCTATCACTAAAAGGAAAGGATATTATTCTTCTCATCTTAGAATAATGAGTTGAGAAAAAAGTCTTCTGAGAATCCCTATGAACTAGCAGATCAGGTACATGATCCCAAGAGATTGTAAAATTGCTTCAAGGAAGAATTAGTTCCCCCTGTTCCTGTGGCTTCTGCAGAACAGATGAGCAGAGAGTTTTGGTGGTTGCTGAGCTTCAGAGGTTTAAGGGTGACAGGTTTATGAAGAGTGGATTCAAAGCCATTATTTTGAGAAAAGATGAATTTCTCTTTTGTGCTATTTTAATT
>NW_011485340.1:0-605 GCF_000754665.1 Bison bison bison | reverse complement strand
TTAAAATATTTATTCATTTTTAATTGAAGGATAATTGCTTTACAATATTGTGTTGGTTTCTACCATACCTCAACATGAATCAGCCATAAGTATACATATGTCCCCTCCCTCTTGAACCTCCCTCCCACCCCATCTCACCCCTCTAAGTTGTCACAGAGCACTTGTTTAAGCTCCCCAAGTCACAGAGCAAATTCCCACTGGCTATCTATTTCACGTATGGTGGTGTATGTGTTTCCATGCTACTCTCTGCATTTGTCTCACCCTCTCCTTCTCTCTCTGTGTCCATAAGTCTGTTCTCTATGTCTGCGTCTCCATTGCTGCCCTGCAAATAGATTCATCAGTACCATTTTCTGGATTCCATATATATGTGTTAATATGTGATATTTGTTTTTCTCTTTCTAACTTATTTCATCATATAATAGACTCTAGGTTCATCCACCTCCTTAGAACTGACTCAAATCCATTCCTTTTTATGGCTGAGTACTTTGTCAACAAAGGTCAGTCTAGTCAAGGTTATGGTTTTTCCAGTAGTCATGTATGGATGTGAGAGTTGGACTATAAAGAAAGATGAGCACAGAAGAATTGATGCTTTTGAACTGTGGTGT
>NW_011485339.1:24367-25119 GCF_000754665.1 Bison bison bison | reverse complement strand
CTCTATACATTTAAAATTTTCATCTCTTTATTTTTAAAAATTATTTTATTGAAGTATAGTTGATGTACAATGTGCTAATTTCTACTGTACAGCACAGTGACTCAGTTATACATATGTATACATTTTTTTATATTCTTTTTCATTATGGGTTATCACGGGATATTGAATATACTTCCCTGTGTTATACAGTAGGACCTTGTTGTTTATCCATTCTATGTGTAATGTGTTTTAGCTATTTTAATACTCTGTATCTCCTGGTGCTTTTGTTTTCCTTTTCCCTAATTGCTAATGATGTTGACCATCTAGTCTTGTGCCTATTTACCATATATATTTTTTCTGTTTGTTTAAATCTTTTGCTTGTTTCAAAAACTGGTTTGTTTTCTTATTGTTGAGTGAGTTGGTGATGGACAGGGAGGCCTGGCATGCTGCGATTCATGGGGTCACAAAGAGTCAGACACAACTGAGCGACTGAACTGAACTGAACTGGTATTAAGTTCATTCATGTTGTTGTGCAGCCATCACCACCATGCATCTCCTGAAATGTTCATCTTGCAAAACAAACTCTGTACCTTACAGTAACTTCCCACTTCCCCCTCCCCCAACCACTGTTCTACTTTCTGTCTCTACAGATTTCACTATTCCAGGTTCTTCACATAAGTGGAATCATACAGTATTTGGCCTTCTATGATTGACTTAATTATAGTCACCACTGCTCTCTTTTTGGTTACTATATTCATGGAATATCTTTCTCC
>NW_011485339.1:19892-20669 GCF_000754665.1 Bison bison bison | reverse complement strand
GTGGGGAAAATAACTATGAATATTTTTGTATGGTGACATACGATAACTAGACTTACCATGGTAATCATCATTTGAAATATCAAATCACCATGCTGTGTAACAGGAACTAACAGTGTAGTAGATTAACTATATTTCAAAAACAAACAAACTTATAGAAGAGAGATCACATTTGTGGTTGCCAGAAGCAGCAGGTAGAACGGACGAGGAACTGGATGACAGTGGTCAAAAGGTACACACACACTACCAGTTATAAGTAAATACCTAGGGATGTAATGTACAACCTGATTAATATAATAATCAACACTCAGCCGTAAAAAAGATAAACTGTTAACCATTTATGACAACACTGGATGGATGTTGAGGGTATCCGGTTAAGTGAAATAAGTCAGATGGAGAAAGACATGTACTGTGTGATTTCACTTATTTGTGGAGTCCAAAAAACAAAAAAAGAAATGAATAAACAAACCAAACAAAAATAAACATGTAAATACAGAGAACCAAGGAGTGATTACCAGAGAGGAAGGGGAAGGGTTGGGGAAGGGCAACGTGGGTAAAGGGGATCACCTATAGGATGACACACAGAAGCGAAACTGGTGGTGAGCATACTGCAGTGTATACAGAAGTAGAAATGTTGCACACATGAAACTCATATGATGTTAGAAACCAATATTACCTCAATAAAAAATAAAGAACAATAGCAAAACAAAAATCTATGAAATTAATTCAAATTTCACCTTTTCAAAAAAAAACAATATTCTTTTACTGTTTTAGGATCCA
>NW_011485339.1:18510-19792 GCF_000754665.1 Bison bison bison | reverse complement strand
AACTTTATTTTTTGGCTATGTAGGGTCTTGGTTTCAGCGCACAGGCTCAGTAGCTGTGGCACACTGGCTCAGTTGCCCCGAGGCATGTGGGATCTTAGTTCCCCAACCAGGGATGGAACCTGAGTCCCCTGCATTGGAAGGTGGATTCTTAACTACTGGACCATCAGGGAAGTCCTTGTTCACTTAAAAAAAAAAAAAAACTTTTTCCCTCTGTTGTTCAGATCAGATAATTTCTGTTGATGTATCTTCAAGGTCGCTGAGTCTTCTCTGTTATCGCCATTTTTATTGAGTGCATCCAGCAAATTTGTATTTCTTATTTCAGTTATTCTAATTTTTAAGTTCCAAAATTTCTTCTACTTGGTTTATTTTTGTAGCTTCTATTTTTTTTTCTACTGACACTTTTTATAATTCCAAGAGTATTTGCTCATACTCCTTGGAGCATGATTATAATATCTGTTTTAGAGTGTTTCCTGATATTTCCAACACCTTGGGCACCTTAGGGTTGGTATATATGGATTGTCTTTTCCCTTGTGAGTTATTGTGATTTTCTTGGTTCTTCATATGCCAAGGCTTGTTATATCCTGGACATTTGACTATTATGTTATCAGACTGTGAGTCTTGCTTAGATTCTATGGAAAATGTTGATTTTTTTGTTTGTTTCTTTCAGGTAGGTTTAGGCACCAAGTTCTGACCTCTCTTCTTTTGTAGGCTGTGGTTCCAATATCAGTTTAGTTTTGAAACATTTTGCAGGGCTATTCAGACCTTCTCCATGTGTGGGCCACCCAGGAGCCAATCTGCATGCTAGACTAGACAGTGTTGTGCTCCGTAGCTTAGCTGTCAAAATCTTCAGTATTGACTCTTTAGAGTCAAGGCCATATATCTGGAGCTTGGGCTTGAGTCCAGGACTTTATGCACAACTTTATGTGATCCCTTTCTCAAGTTCCCTTCTCTTTGCAATCACTCTATATTCCTCAGCTCTAAGAGGATCCCCATCCTGGTCCTATGGTTAGAAAGCCTGGGCCTTAGCCTCATGGCTTTGCCATATAGCTCCTGTGACAGAGTTTGCTTTCTTTTAATTTTCATTTCATTTCATTTTTAATTTAAAAAATATGTTTTTATTTATGGCTGTGCTGGGTCTTCATTGCTGTGTATGGGCTTTCTCTAGTTGTAGAGAGTGGGGGCTACTGTCTAGTTTTTGTGTGTGGGTTTCTCATTGCAGTGGCTACTCTTGTTGCAGAGCACCGGCTCTGGGCACATGGGCTCAGTAGTTGTAGGTCAAGGG
>NW_011485339.1:17394-18410 GCF_000754665.1 Bison bison bison | reverse complement strand
AGAAGTTGTGGCGCATGGGCTTAGTTGCTCTGTGGCTTGTGGGATCTTTCCCAACCAGGGGCTGAATCGGTATCCCCTGCATTGCAAGGCTGATTCTTAACCACAGGACCACCAGGGAAGTCCTCATTTCATTTTTTTGGCTGTGTGGCTTGTAGGGTCTCCTTGACCAGGGACCAAACTCATGCCATTGGCAGTGAAATCAAGGAATCCTAACCATTGGACCTCCAAGGAATTTCCTCCATCTGTTTTCAAGGTCAAGCTGAAGAAGGACAAACAATCAAAAAGCAACAGTGATTTCCTGAGGTTCTTTGTACCACAGTCCCTCTAGTTAGAGAGAATTCCTTTGGTTGGAGAGAAATTTTAGGTACCTGCTCAGCCACTGTTGCCATTGCTGCTGCCATGGGACTGTAGTTTTGAAAGTGGGACTTGCTTGGGGTTTGGAGTTGGAGGGATAAAAGGTATTTTTCCACTTTCTCTATCCTTTGGGGCTCCCCTTCCCATTCTATGAACCAGAAAGAGAACACTTATGTGAATATCTTTCACTCCACATCTGGTATACAATTCTGGGATTTGTACTGTCTTAATCCAGGCCAGGAGATATGGGAGGTAAAAAAAAAAGTCTAGGAATCTCACCACTGGATTGGCCATTCTTTGAGTTCTGATATATATCCCCAGTCTACCTGCTACCATTTTCTTTTCACAGTCCTCAAATAAGGTGCTTCATACACTCGGCCCAGGATTTTCAGTTGCATTTAGTGAGAGAAGCAGGATTGAAAGTAATTCCTCCATCATCTTAACCAGAATCAGAACCTAAGTTTTTATTTTGAATTTGGATTTACAAAAATGTCACACAAAAGACAAAGACTTTCTGCATTTCCTTCACTCTGCTTTTCCTTGTTCTAACATCGTACATAAAAACCTGAACGAACTTTTTGGCCAACCCAATACAATGATCAAAACCAGGAATTTAAGCTCAGTGTGATGCTATTTAGTAAACTGTGAACCTTAGCAACAGC
>NW_011485339.1:15302-16919 GCF_000754665.1 Bison bison bison | reverse complement strand
GTGGCCTGCCTCCCACCCCATACCTGTCTCCTCCATAACTCTGACCTAGCACAGAAATGAACAGGGTTTTCCTGGCTGAACTGTTGCCCGACCTTGTCCCCACCATTCATATGTTGAAACCCTAATCCCTTGATATGGTGACATATGGAAATGGGGCCTTGTTGAACAAGCTTCACTGGTGTCCACTGGTGTTAGCAGTAGGGATAGAAGCTAGACAAGTAAATCTACGCTGCTGGCACGAATACTGAGCTGCAGAATGGTGCTGGGGTGGTAGGTGACCGTTTTCTATGTGAAATCGATGTAAGGGGCTCATTTAAAGCTTTGTATGTTGAATTATTTTGGTGAAGAGAACGCTGCAGGATTGTCCTTTAGTAATCAACAATACATATCTACCCAAACTGAATATATACATTCCCTGATCTAGCAATTCCGCTCCTAGGTATAGACCCAATAGAAAGGCAAATGGTTGTCTACCCAAAGATAAAAATGTTCACAGCAGCACTCTGGAACAGCCCCCAACTAGAAACTACCCAAATACCTGCCACCAACATGGAACAGAGAAAGGGTGTGTCTTCACACAACTGAATACTATATAGTAACAAGAATGAACAAGCTATTGGTATTGCACGGATGAGCCTCATCATATGGAGGGAAAAGGCAAACAAGCATAAGAGTTCATACTGTATGATCTGTTTATATGAAGCTCAAAGGGAGACCAACGAATCCCTGATATTAGAAGTCAGGATAGTAGCTATACTTCACTAAAAAGTTTTAAAAATCCATGAAACCAATGGTTTACAAAGTACCTTTGCACATCTGTTGTCTTGTTTTTCTGTTCTTTCTCAGTCCAACAATACTTCTTTTCAGATATATGATTTATATGTAGCAAAGTACAGAAATCCTAAGTGACCAGCTCAATGAATTCTGCCACATGTCTACACCTGGGTAGATGAAATTATAGAACATTGCAGCAGTCCTGAAAGTTCCCCTACATTATCTTCTTTTATCTTCATTGACAACCTCAGGCTAGCAAAGGAACATCAGCCTGAGACACGGAGACCTGCCAAAGTGCCACTGCCTCCTTGGAGGCAGGACAGCACTGCCCTCAGGGCAGAGGGATGGCTGAGAGGCCTTCTATCTTGAGCTTGCATCATTAGCCAATGAATTAAATTCCTGAAACAGGAGGCTCTGTCCCCCTTTACATATAGCCCGGCAGGGAGTTGGGGTGGCAGGATGGGAGGCACTGTTTAGTTATTTTTTAACCTTGGTCATTTTCCAGAGCCATCTCCCAACCATCAACATTCTGGACGATGCCCTAGAGTCTGAGGGTTATCATCGCCAGGTGGGGGGACGCTAGTGCCAGACTAGAAACTGCCCCCTGGGGACAGAGTGGCCCCCAACCCACCAAACTGTGTGGGCAGGGCACCTGGTAAGGAACAAGGCAGTTCCAGTCCACTGATGCTGCTATGGAGTGAGGCCTGGAAAGTGCCTCCAGCCGAAGCTTCTGGAAGGTCAGTGTGGATGCATTCAGAGTCCAATTCTCACTGTCCCCCCAGCCTGGTCTGGGACTGGATGAAGTTGGAGGGCTGACCCTAGGCAAGCTCGAGGGAATAGAAG
>NW_011485339.1:13607-15202 GCF_000754665.1 Bison bison bison | reverse complement strand
TGCAAGGAAGAGCTGTCCCTTCTCCCTCATTTATTTACTGTTTTGCCCACACCACTTGGCTTGTGGGGTCTTAGTTCTCCAACCAGGGATCACACCCGCATCCTCGACTGTGAAAGTGCAGAGTCCTAACCTCTGGGCCACCAGGGAAGTCCCATTTATTCATTAATTCAGTTAGTACTATTAGTATGGACTTCCAGGTATTTATTTTATTCTATAGGATATAATTCAACACTGTCATTATCTATTTTGTTCTTCAAATTGTTCTAACTTTGGCCATTAAGAGCTCTTTGAGGGGATGTCCCCGGTGGCCCCAGTGGTTGAATCCATGCTTCCATTGCAGGGGGTGCAGGTTTAATCCTTTGTCGTGAACTAAGATCTCATAAGCTGCATGGCCCGGCCCAAAAAAATAAATAACAGAGGGTGGGGGGGATAAAAGGTGGACTCCAGTGCCCTTTCAACATTCTTCCATCCTTTTGAAGGCACTTGCTTACTTTCTTCATGCAGAACTTTTGAGCTTTTTTAAAAATTTACTTTTGTCTGAGCTGGGTCTTCATTGATGCACGTGGGCTTTCTCTAGTTACAGTGAGTGGGGACTACTCTTCCTTGCAGTGTGCCAGCTTCTCATTGCAGTGGCTTCTCTTGTTGAGGATCACAGGCTCTGGGGCATTCGGGCTTTAGTAGTTGTTGTGGCACATGGGCTCAGTAGTTGTGCTGCACGGGCTTAGTTGCTCTGAGGCATGTGGAGTCTTCCCAGATCAGGGATTGAACCAAAGTCCCCTGCATTGGCATGCGAATTCTTAACCACTGGACCAGCAGGGGAGTCAGAGATTGAAGGGACCATTTGCAAAGGTGTTGGCAGGATGAAAGGAATTAACAGGGGACATTGAGGCACCCAGCAACTAGCAACAGCAGGAAGCCATTAACACCCATAGATCTGAAGGGGTAGGTGGAGGCAATGATGCGCTGGCAAGAGCTGAAGCCATGAAAAGGGGCCACTTGACAGAAGCCATGGCCACAAATGGTTCTGGCACTGCCAGAACTGCAGTGGGGCATAAAACAAAGAAGAATGGAGACTCTAATTTCTTTTTTTTTTTCCACCTCAGTCTCCTGCCTGTTCTTCTGATGGGCTGGACCACCTAGAAGCCAGAGAGGCAAGGGAGCTTGGTTGCTGAAGTCTGTTAAAGGTCAGCTTCCAAGCACATAGAATGGATCTGGGGGCAAATGGAGAATAGCCATCACAAAATATCACTCCTTCCAAGAGTCCTTTCCTGACTGCCAAGCCTGGTCAGATGCCTACAGCCTCCTTGTCCGAGCACTATCCTGGCATACTGCTAGTTTCCCCCCATTGGTCTCTCTCCCTAGACAGTCAGAGAAGTGGAGCTGCCCTGTGACCCCTTTCAGGGATGGCCCTTGGTAGGCTCTCAGTATATGTTGTGGGAAAAGATGAGATCAGGGCGATGCAGGCCAGAGATGGAATAGTCACAGGGACCACCACTCCCCCAGGATTCTACTCCTGAATCTGAAAAGTGAAAGTGAAAGTGAAGTCGCTCAGTCGTGTCCGACTCTTTGCGACCCTGTGGACTATAGCCCACCAG
>NW_011485339.1:12984-13507 GCF_000754665.1 Bison bison bison | reverse complement strand
TAGCCCACCAGGCTCCTCCGTCCATGGGATTCTCCAGGCAAGAATACTGGAGTGGGTTGTCATTTCCTTCTCCAGGGGATCTTCCTGACCCAGGGATCGAACCCAAGTCTCCTGCATTGCGGGCAGACAATTTAACCTCTGAGCCACCAGGGAAGCTCCTGAATCTGGTCACCCTTTAACCCTTTGGAGGCTGAACACATACATCATGTAGTCTTCATGTCTCCGTGTCTTTTACATACTATTTGCTGTCCTTAGAATGCTGATTCTGACAGCTGGTAGGTGATATTAGATGGGCCAGATGATGATTGTTGTTGAAGTTGGGTGATAGGAATATAGGAGCTCATTGCACTAGTCTCCCAGTTTTTGTATGCCTGAGAATTCCCATAAAAATAGATTCTAAAAGCAGCATTTATGGGGCACACACTGCGTGCCAGAGCTTTTGCTTACAGATGCTGGGGACACAGTGGTGAACCAGCTAAGTGTGTGTGTGTGTGTGTGTGTGTGTGTGTGTGTGCGCGCGCGC
>NW_011485339.1:10845-11343 GCF_000754665.1 Bison bison bison | reverse complement strand
CCAAGAGGCTCCTCCGTCCCTGGGATTCTCCAGGCAAGAACACTGGAGTGGGGTGCCATTGCCTTCTCCGAACTTAATGCTAAGCAGTCACAAAGGACCACACATTGTATGATTTTGTTTAAAGGAAATTTCCAGAATAAACAAATCCATAGAGACCAGTGGATTAGTGGTTGCTAGGGGCTGGAGGAAGAGGGGAATGGGGAGTGACTGCTAATGGGTATGGAATTTCCTTTGGGGGTGATGAAAATGTTCTAAAATTAGCCAGTGGTGATGCTTGCAAAACTCTGTGAATATATTAAAAACCATAACTTGTACACTTTAAAAGGGTGAATTTTCTCCTCACAAGGAATATTCACTAAACTTGTAATCATTTTCATGACTTACGTAAGCCAAATCATTATGCTGTAGACCTAAAATTTCTACAGCACTGTTTGTCAACCAGATCTCAATAAAACTAGAAGAGAAAGAAAGGTGAATTTTATGGTACGTAAGGTATAA
>NW_011485339.1:8438-10745 GCF_000754665.1 Bison bison bison | reverse complement strand
TTGCCACAGGATCCGGGGCGGTGGGCTTTGCTATGAATTCTAACCCTATGATTTCAGCACCTTTTCTCTCCATGTGTGTGGAGGGGAGAGGGGACTAGAATCATTTCTGGATAGGAAGTCATACAGGCAAAAAAAAAAAAACAACCCGCAGAAACAAACAAAAAAGAGGACGCTTTACTTTGAGTACAAAGGAGCCACACCTCGGCCTGAAAGGTCCTTCAAGAGAGATACGGAACTGGACAGCTAAAACCACATGCTGCCCAAGCCTCAGTGAGAGCGAGGTGAAACGGAAACTTCCTGTTTATTTTAGTCCTTTAAAGCTGTGGGGGCGGGGATTTAAACCAGGGCTGTAGGACGTGGAAGGAATCACAACTGCTAGATCAGTCTGGAAAATTGTGGCACCCCCTGGCCCACGGACCATGCCCTCCGGTTCCCACCTGAGGACTAGACAGAGGTAATAGCATAATCAAGCAAAGGAGTGAGCCAGGACTACCACCAGATGCTTTCAATTAGCCAATTTTAACCTTACAGCCTCCTTCTTGGGGTGGGGGAGGGGAGCAGGGGTGAGGACGGAGAGCAAATGCCATCCTCGTTTTTTTGTTTTTTTTTGTTTTTTTGTTTTTACACAATAGAGGCCTGCCCCGGAGGCTAAATGACCCAGTAACACACAAACAGCAAAACAAAGGCTGAGTCAGGACCTGGCTGGGTCTCAGGCCTTACCCCCAGAGCAGCTTCTTCCTCCTAAATCTCTCTAAGCCCTCATTTCTTGGGCCTTTAGTTTTAGCACCTGGGCTGCCATGCTTTTGCTCCTAGTTACGCTGTTTCTACCACCTCCATCTGGGGATCTCTGTGGAAGTGAAACCGCACCGCAGATGGGACTCAAGCCCTATTGTGCCTCAGATGGGACTTGAACCTACAATCTTTAGCTTAGGAAAGGGGTTTGAACCCCAAATCTCCCAGCTGAAACTGCATACGTCGTCTCAGGACTTAAAGAAGCTCAGGTTCTTTGAGTCTTGGCGAGAAAGAATTCGGTAAGAGGCAAACTGATAAGTAGATTTTCTGAGAGATAGACACTCCACAGGTAGCCCATGGGCCATCTCAGAAAGGGAGAGGCTGTGTGTGCTTGTCTGTGTGTGTGAGTGGTTAGTTTTTATGGGCTGGGTAATTTCATAAGCTAACAATGGGAGGATTGTTCTAACTATTTCGGGGAAGGGGCAGGGATTTCCAGGATTTGGCCCCCACCCACTTTTTGGCCTTTTGTGGTCCGCCTAGTAACTGTCATGGTGTCTGTGGTTATGTCATTTGCTGCTACTGCTGCTAAGTCACTTCAGTCGTGTCCGACTCTGTGCGACCCCATAGACAGCAGCCCACCAGGTTCCCCCATCCCTGGGATTCTCAAGGGAAGAACACTGGAGTGGGTTGCCATTTCCTTCTCCAATGTATGAAAGTGAAAAGTGAAAATGAAGTCGCTCAGTCGTGTCCGACTCTTAGCGACCCCATGGACTGTAGCCCACCAGGCTCCTCCGTCCATGGGATTTTCCAGGCAAGAGAACTGGAGTGGGGTGCCATTGCCTTCTCCGGGTTATGTCATTTAGCATATGCTAATATATTACGAGTGTGTAATAAGGCTCAAGGTCCACAGGAAGTCCAATCTTCTGCCCTCTTGGATCTAACCAGTTTTTGTGTATCCTCAACGGCTATGTCATTCGTTTAGAGGTTGTGCCCAGCTCCATTCTATCCTGTCTCAGAAGGTCATTCACCCAGGGCCACCCAACACCTCAAAGTAGTCCCAGGTAATTCTTGGGATGGTAGACAAGCAGGGCTTCCAGAATTTAGCACCTCAAACTTTGTCATACCCATGGATTGTGTTAAAAATACATACGGCAAGGATGTGGAGAAACTAGAACCCTCATTTATTGTTGGTGCAGCTGCTGTGGAAAAGACTTCAGAGGTTCCTCAAAAAGTTAAACATAAGAGTTATCCCATGACCCAGCCATTCTAGTGTCTACCCCAGAGAAGTGAGAATTTATGTCCACATAAAAACTTGTACACAAATGTTCACAGCTGCATTATTCATAATAGTCAAAAAGTGGAAACAGGCCAAATATCCAGCAAAAGATGCATGGAAACAAAATGTGGTCTGTCCCTACAGTGGAATATCATTCAGCAATTAAAAGGGATGAAATACTGACACCTGCTACAACATAGATGAGCCTCGAAAACTTAATGCTGCTGCTGCTGCTGCTAAGTTGCTTCAGTCGTGTCCAACTCTGTGCGACCCCATAGACGGCAGCCCACCAGGCTCCT
>NW_011485339.1:8082-8338 GCF_000754665.1 Bison bison bison | reverse complement strand
TGTGGTGGCCTTGGCTGAGTCCTCCTTGGGACTCGGTAACAAACCCAGAGACAAAGAAAAGCCGGGTCTCGCCTGACTCTGACCCACCCCACAGGGAGCCTGCGCCGGCAAGGCAAGGAAACACCCTTCAGTTGTTTCAGGGACTAAGGTTTCACTTGGTTCAAAGAAACGTTCTTTGTGCTCTCAGGAACTATGCTTCTGAGTAACAGCTGTCAGAGTCCTACACAAATAGCTGCATGTGGATTTGCCACAGGAT
>NW_011485339.1:4580-5249 GCF_000754665.1 Bison bison bison | reverse complement strand
GTGTTTATATGTTAATGTCAGTCTCCCAGTTCAATCCACCCTTCCCTTTCTCCCCTTAGTGTCCATACATTTATTCTGTATGTCTGGGTCTATTTCTGCTTTGCAAATAGGTTCATCTGTACTATCTTTCTAGATTCCACATATACATGTTATTACATGATATTTTTCTCTTTCTGACTTACTTTACTCTGTATGACAATCTCTAGGTCCATCCATGTCTCTGCAAATAGCCCAGTTTTGTTCCTTTTTACGGCTGATAATTTTCCATTGTATATATGTACCACATCTTTATCCGTTCCTCTGTTGGTGGACATTTAGGTTGCTTCCATGTAACCTAGCTATTGTAAATAGTGCTGGAACAAACACTGGGCTATGGGACTTCCCAGATGGTCCAGTGGCTAAGACTCTGTGTGCCCAGTGCAGGAGGCTTGGGGTTCGATCCCTGGTCAGGGAACTAGATCCCACATGCCACAAGTAAAGATCCCATGTGCCACAACTAAGACCTGGTGTAGCCAAATAAATAAATATTTAAACAAACAAAATAACCCACTGGGCTCCATGTATCTTTTGGAATTATGGTTTTCAGATTCTTGATGTTGCAGAAAGATTTCAGTGAGAGACAAAGTGATACGTAAGAAGTGAATTTATTTAGAGAGATACACATTTCAT
>NW_011485339.1:0-384 GCF_000754665.1 Bison bison bison | reverse complement strand
GGCACAGCCTCGTTTGCCAAGTGGTTTTGAGATTTTTCTGATTTCAAACGCCTGTGTTTTCTGCCAATTTTTAAGTGTGAAAGCTGTTCCCTCAAATGATTCAAGTAGACAACTCATTCTGGCATTCAAAGCCACTGTAGTTTGATCCTAGCACCTCAAAAATCAGTCTTCTCCCTTAGTACTCAGTAACATAAACTCCAAGCTTGTTCATTCATTCATTCATGCATTCAGTAAACAGTTTTAGAGCACAAAGTGTGTGCCAGTATACTGCTTGAAGCTGAGGATTCAGAGATGAAACACATAGTCGATGGGGGAAGGGAGGGAGAAAATAAAAACAAACATACCCTGGAATGCCATGGTGGACCAGTGGTTAAGACTCAACAC
>NW_011485338.1:15072-17414 GCF_000754665.1 Bison bison bison | reverse complement strand
CTATTGTCTCTACCCATACTGTAGGGCAAGAATTGCCCCAATGACTTCAGTATTTTTTTGTCAGAAGCTGAATTGAAAACGATAAGAACATCGATTTTGTTCTTGTTCCTATTGGTTGTAATACATTTGACTGGAAGATGTTTCAAGGAAATAGACATTATGTATGTGACAGCGAGGCAGGTGTGAACTGATTAAACTAATTGTTTAAACTGCACCAGAAAAGCTTGTTGTTACTAATTATGTTGAAACTTTTTGCTAATAACCTGCCACTACTTTGTCAATCCGTTCATATATTGGGTTTGTTTAAAGCAGAGCACAATACCTAGTATATTTTCTTTGGCATGATAAAATGTTCATGAAAGCAAATTACATGTTTTTATTTCGATTCAATGGTGTCTCAACAATAGGCTGAAGCTAAGGCCCACAGCATGAGCCGTTTGACAGGAAAACTGGTCAAATTGGCTAGGACAGTGAGTGATGTTGACTGAGCTGACACTGGCGTAAGAGCTTCAGTAACATCTCACCTCCTTTAGCATATGGGTGTTAGTCTCATGCCATTGAGGACTTTACACAGGTTCCATTTTACCACTGAAGAAAAAAAAACATAGGAGTAGAACAATTAAAAAAATGATAGAAAACTGCACTTGGGCCTGACCTTGTTCTTTGTAACAGAATCTTTCTGGTAATTGAGAAAAATCCGAACTCCTACCAGCCAGGTCCCAGAGGGAATGCTTGGTTCTGTTGGACATGGCCCTTCTATGCCTCATTTGCTGCTGTCTGGTTCTCATGAGATAGAGCACACACAGGCCAAAGGCACAGTCTTCCCTTCAAGGCAGGGCTTCTGCCCAGAATGCCACCTAATTCTCTCTGGAGAACTGGATTGAATCATCTAAAAAGAAGGTCTTGTTCGATCAAAGCCAAAGCCAACATTTCTGCTTTCTGTCTTCTGGGATCCACCCTTTGAGTTCCCCACGGCCAAAGATGCCTCCCTAGAAGGAACTCCTGGTCTCAAAACAAAACAGGAGCCAGAGAAGGGATGGACAAATGCCCTCAACCCACAGGCTCCCAGATGTTTAAACTTTCCTGTCCCCTCTTATGTTCTATGATTTCTTCACTCCTAGGAGGGACTGGGGTGGGATGGGAAAGAGCTGATGTCAATACTCTCCATATTGCTTTCCAGGCAATGCAGAAACTTCCCAGCAAGACTTGTCCATGGTCAGCCCACTGCAGAGCCATGCCCTGGTCAAGGCAGAGGAGGGGGAGGCCCCAGGGAGCCCTGCTCTAGATCTCAGAGTTCACCTCTCCCACCCTTTCCAGTTTTCTGCTACTGATCTCCCCGTTTCAATTGATCCTCACATTGACTGGTCAGTCATGTTTACTGTCCAGACATGTATGACCCAATGTCATGGTTGCATTACAAAGTCCTAAAAAACCCTTTCCTCTACTTAGTGAAGTGCTTCCCACTAGCCCCCCTGCAGAACACCACCTACCTCTCAATAAGTCAATATCAACAATTTCTGGATACCACAAGTGCAACAAAATTAAGTCCCCAAATAGCTTACTTAACAGAAGTCAAGTTTTGCTATAAAATCTTGCTTCTCTTGGCTTTTAGAGGTGCTTTATGGGACCATCCAACACAGTCACAGGAAAAGGGGAGATCACTGACCCTTTGGACCATGTGCTTCTCCTACAAGCTCCAGTGAGCACTTTCATAAGAGGACCAGGGCTGAGGGTTGGGAGAGCATGAAGTCTACAAATGGAGTTAAGCACTTTGGTTTCAGCAGTCTACAAGGATGAGTTCCAACTGGAGGGAGGGAAAGAGGAAAAGGTTAATCATGACAACTCACGTGACTTCCTTTTACTGCCTTCTGAGAAGAACTTCATGCATCCTCTTCTCATGGTGACTGGATTTGATCTTCCATCCTGGTTGGGGATGCCACTTATGCCCAAACCAAGACTGAAGTCATGTCTTGAGGAAGCACAAGTCATGTTCTTACACCCTTAGATGTTCAAAGGCCCAACTAACATACACTGAGTGTTCCCAGCATGCCAGGCTCTTTTCTAGGTTTTCAAATATTTAGCTTCTCATGAGATCTTCACTCTAATCTGTGAAGTAGATCGCTAGTCCCATGTTATAGGTAGTAAACTGTAGCACAGCCTGGTTACAGTACTTGCCTAGGGTCATACAGATGAAAACCTGGGCAATCTGATTCCAGAGCCCTCGACCTTCATCGCTTTTGTGAGCTCCCCCCACAGGGTGCCACAGACTCACCTGGTGGACACTTGGTTGGGGAACCTGCAGAAAGGGTGATAGCAACATTTTCTGTGCGAGCAGCGCCCCT
>NW_011485338.1:11717-12998 GCF_000754665.1 Bison bison bison | reverse complement strand
GAATCTTCTCACCTTGATCAACCAGACATAAACGGGGCCCCTATAGTGGGGCACTAGAGCTGGCTTATTGACCTCATGAAAGACAACTGTTAAGATTTCAGAAATTTTACAAGCTGGTTGTTAAACATGGCCATTATTTTTAAATGAGTTGTATAAACTTACAATTAAATAAATTATGTTAAAAACAAAGTAATGGATACTGCAAGTTTATCACTTCCTAATTGTTGTGCTACTTTTCACTCTCATTCATGCTGTTGAAGTTACTGAGCCCTCCCGCTTGTGTAGGTGTACGCCGCTCACTGACCACCTCTCGTTCAGTGACATCAGGTTGGTAGCTGAAACCAGCCATGGTGGGAGATGTACAGCACACTAGAAATTAGGGCTTCTCTTCCAGAGAACAGGTTGCTACATTTTTACCAGCACAGCACCAACTCTGGGTCATTTTCCTTTGTCCATCTCTCAACTTACCCCCAATGCCAATAGCTGTTTTCAGGAAACAGCAATCCTGAAAACTAGCGTGTGTGGACATGCAAAGTGTTAGGAGTCCAGATTTCTGGTGGACTCAGATAATTTATTCGTGCTTTAAGAGAGGTCTTGGGGGGATGCCAAGATGGTGTGATTGACAAGACATTTTCAGACCAACCTTTTCAACCACTGTTGAGATGGACATAATAGACAACAATCCCTTCTATGCTTTTCTTTAAGATCATCCCTCAACATCCACCCCCTTCAAACCACAAGCCTGAAACTATTCTCCTGGCCTAGGATTTCAGTGGAATTAAACAGTTGATTCTTCATCATTCATCTCACTAAGATGGATTGACAAGTCCTTAGCCCAGGTGTTCCCAGCTGGAGAGGTTCATAATAATAACAATACCAGTAGCAGGTAATATATATTGAGTGCTTACTATGTACCAGGTAGTGCTCTTTAGTGCTCACAGCAATCCTGGAAGGCAAATACCATTACCATCCTCATGTTATAGAAGAGGAAACTGAGGCTCAGAGAGGTTAAGGAACCTGTGCACAGAGCACTCAAGCCATGGAGGGAGCTAGGGATCCAAGCAGTCGGCTTCCAGATTGCTCCTTTCTCATCATGGAGGGGAGCTTGGTCCCATCAAAGCTGTCTTCATGGTTCTTCCCTTGGCTTGGCCAGGACTCCTCCACTCCTCTCTCTGACCAGACTGTATTCTCTCCCTGTTCATTGAGGGATGGCACACCTCGGGGCTTATATGTATGGCTGAATTTGACCATTAAGTGAGAAAATCACAGAAGCTGAGAAAG
>NW_011485338.1:8988-11423 GCF_000754665.1 Bison bison bison | reverse complement strand
CTTGCCTGGAGAATCCCAGGGACGGGGGAGCCTGGTGGGTTGTGGTCTACGGGGTCGCACAGAGTCGGACACGACTGAACTGACTTAGCAGTATGTAGTGTCATCTGAAAATGGGACACAAGCTTTAAGCTATATGGCGAATATTGTGCTTATCCAGACCTATCAATGAAACTCTGTGAGTGTATGAAAAATAGCCTAGTTGTGAGATAACCCCAAACACTGAGGTTGGTCGTGAATGTAAGGCCTTGATCAAATGGCTTTCCTAGTTGCCCCGGCCATGTTTTGTCCTGATCTGACATAAGGCTTCTGGCAGCAGAGGACCTGTCACAAGTGCTGTCAATTTCACACGCAGTTTCATAGCTCTGACCTATACTGTAGCTTCCAGAGGGACCCCACAAGCTTGAAAGTCCTTCCAGGCCAAGACAACCTCTTCTTAACTTTTTTGATCATTCAAACACAAAGTTTAACCTTATTTCATCATTCTTTTTTTAAAAAAAGTTTAAAAATTGAAGTATAGTTGATTTATTGACACAATTTAGTGTTAGCTTCTGGCATACAGTAAAGTTATCCAGCTTGAATAACTGGATGTATATTCATTTTCAGATACTTTCCCATTATACTTTATTATAAAATGTTGAACATAATTTCCTGTGCTATACAGAAGGACTTTGTTGTTTCATCATTCTTTATATTTCTGTATGTCACAGGTCATCACCTTTATTGTGTTACAAGTGCAGAACATTATGTGTCTGCTCTCTAGAAAAAGGCACACACACTATTTTGAATATACTTTGCATATATGCCTCTACAGATCTCCTCCGGATCAGTGAAGCCCATTCATGTGCTCTCTGTGGAGAACTTTCTACATGCTAAAGTCCACACTAATAGTATTTGTTTGGGGTCACCAAAGTTAACATGAAAGCCCCATAATATTTCAGGGATGTGATGCTGGTTCAGCATATCAGCACAACATGCTAAATTTGAACTTGAGCTAAACTCCCAACTTTCACAGTCTGACCAGTTTAGAGACTGCCCCCAACACCCTCCTCTGACTTAGTCTCCCCAGCATGCTGATTATTTGGCTACAGCCTAGAATTAACCCAGAAAACAAGCAAACATAAATACTCATGGGCTCTCTCTGGGGCCATTCTGTGTAAATAGAAAATGTATATAAGTCATTCTGCCTTTGAGAATCTGCTGAAAGCCATATACATAGGCACATATATTTGCAGACTCTTAGACCCCCTTGACATGCACTTATGGACCTTCCTGCTCTATATATTCTCTGGCTCCTGATCTGGGCCTTTCTTGAAATAGTTTTTCTCCGATTCTAGAGTCTAAGCTAAAGACAACTGGACATTCAGTTCCTGGTTTCCCCTCTGTTTTATTCATCTGGTAGTTTTTGTCCTTGCCTGCTTCCCTACCTCCACACACCCAAGTGCTCCCATCTTGGATCCATAGTTATGTTTCCATTCACTTTCCCTCCTTTACACTTTTGGCCATTATTTTCTGAGGCTCACACCATGCTGTTCTGGCCTTTTGGTTTCAGTGCCTCTTTTCCCCAATAGCCTCTGAACACTGCATGCCTGGCTCAGCTCAAGGTTCCCAGCATCTCACACAAATGGACTTTGCCTTATTCTCCTGAAGAGTTTCATTATGGCTTCTCAATATATATTTGCATTTTGATTATAATTCTCATCAATTTTGGCTTTGCCAAAATAAAAACAAGACCCACACCTCAGGAAGCCATGTTGATATATTTTTTTAAGAGTCTTGTTTTGGCTCCCCTTCTTTCCTTCACTGGCTTCCACCATTCAAAAACCCACATTTGCCAGGAGTAGCTTTACACTTTCTACTTTCCACATGTCTTCCATCCCTTAGCTGTGAGGTTAAAGCCTAGACCATTCTGCCTATTTGGCTAAAGAAAAGAGGCCCTAAGATTGAGCCCAGAGATGTATATGTGGGGAGTTCACAAATAAAACGACCTCATTTTACTCTCTTGAAATATAATTTTAGCTAGATTACTTATATTAATAGCCATCCATTGGGGAAAATTAATGACTATCAATTTACAAAACAGGATTATGAAGTTTTGCAAAATAAGCATTAGATAGACAAACTCTTGCCTTAACATGCCTCCTTGACCTCGAAGAACCTTGCACAAAGAAAAAGTGTATTTCTGATCATGAAAACATGGCTTCTTTACCTAAACTTTTTTAGCTTCCCAGTGGTACATACACGGGGCTTCCCAGAATCACCTGCCAATGCAGGAGATGTGGGTTCAATCCCTGAGTCCAGAAGATTCCCTGGAGTAGGACATGGCAACCCACTCCAGGGTTCTTGCCTGGTGAATCCCATAGACAGAGGACCCTGGTGGGCTACAGTCCATGGAGTCACAGAGAGTCGGACACGACTGAGTGACTGAGCACACGTGG
>NW_011485338.1:4882-5800 GCF_000754665.1 Bison bison bison | reverse complement strand
CCCAAGTTCAATTTTTGCTCTAAGGACTTATGCTATTCCTCAGCCACCTGCCTGGGGCATGACTTCTGGTCTGGCCCCTTACCTCTGCTCATTGGTCTCCCAGGCACAGGATTCAGGGGTTTCATGGCCTAATGCCTTGGGCCTAGAACATACTCTCAGCTGATCATTTTTCAGTGTGACCTCAGGCTTGCCAGACTTCCATACCTCCAAGTCTCTTTTCCATATCTTATCAATTCCCTGGCTTTTCCTCTTCCACTCCAGCCTGTGGAGTCTGGACATGACAATGAAGTCAGTCTTTTGGCAAGAGCATGCACAATTAGGGGTAATTTTCAGCTTGTTATTTCTCCCTTGGGGGAACTCAATAGGATTATTTGATTGAAAATGTAAAAATACAAAACAAAACCCAAACCCAAGAGACAAATTGACTTTGTCTGAGGTAGAAGGCTTTCGAGCATTCACCAGTGTGAAAGAACACATTATGCTTAAAATATACCCAATCCCTCATTGGATAGTTGACTTAACTTTGTTTTAACATTTTATTAGGGGGAGAAAAGGTCAGTGGAGCAAAAGTTTCTATAGCAACCTGGCAGCCGCACCTCTTGTAACCTATGAAATCATTAAATTATGAGGTGCAACTAGGTCAGAGAAGGGCCTTATGGGAATTGGCTGACCAATGGTTATATAACTGGAATAAGTGAAGGTTACAGCCCACTCAACAAGGAGGAGAGAAGTAGGTATTTACAAATGTCTGAGGCTGTGTCATATGGCCCTGTTGTCAGGAAGGCCTTCAATTCTGAGTGGGGAGTGGAGGTTGGGAGGATATATATTGTGTACATGTCTTCAGGATGAGGTGGGGTTGGGGAGAGTGCCTTAAAGAGTGGGAGGACAAAGAACAAAAAGCAGAAAGCCTAAAGCTTA
>NW_011485338.1:0-311 GCF_000754665.1 Bison bison bison | reverse complement strand
TTATCTTGTTCCTCCTCCCTTCCTTCTCCCCACTGGTAACCACTAGTTTTTTCTCTGTACATCTAAGTCTATTTCTGTTATGAGGAAATAAAATTATTTTTAAAACAAGAAAAATTTTAAACATAAAATTATCTCTTTGTTTGGGCCACTACTCCTTCCTCTTTGGCTTCCCAGGTGGCTCAGTGGTAAAGAATCTACCTGCAATGCAGGTGATGTGGGTTAGATTCCTGGGTCGGGAAGATCTCCTAGAGAAGGAAACGGCAACCCACTCCAGTATTCTTGCCTGGGAAATCCCATGGACAGAGGAGCCT
>NW_011485337.1:17754-18229 GCF_000754665.1 Bison bison bison | reverse complement strand
GGCATCTCGTTTCATACATGATATTTTACATGTTTCAATGCCATTCTCCCAAATCTTCCCACCCTCTCCCTCTCCCATAGAGTCCTGATATTGGTAATTTGTCTTCTCTTTGATTTTTGTTTGTTTGTGTTTTTGGTCAGTCTGGCTAGAGTTCTATCAATTTCATTGATCTTTCCAAGGAACCAGTTTTTTTTTTTTTTTTAATTATTTATTTATTTTTGGCTGTGCTGGGTCTTTGTTGCTGTGCACAGACTTTCTCTAGCTGTGGTGAATGAGGTCTACTCTTCGTTGTGGTGTGAGGGCTTCTCATTGCAGTGGCTTCTCTTACGGAGCACGGACTCTAGGGTGCATGGGCTTCAGGAGTTATAGCACAAGGGCTCATGGTAGTTGTGGCTCATGGGCTTAGTTGCTCTGTGGCATGTGGAATCTTCCCAGACCACGGATTGAAGACTATGTTTCCCTGGCATTGGCAGGC
>NW_011485337.1:13249-14141 GCF_000754665.1 Bison bison bison | reverse complement strand
TACTGGAGCTGGACAACGGAGTTTGTTAAGTGCCTTCTCTGGGCCTGAGTGTCTTTGCTGACAGGGGCAACAGGGTTTTCTTCAAGGGCCTTGGTGAGGATGAAGTGAGGTGGCACTTAACAGATTCTTGGGATCAGCCATAAAAAAGAATGAGATTTTGCCATTTGCAACAACATGAATGACCTTGGAGTGCATTATGCTAAGTGAAATAAGTCAGACAGAGAAAGACAAAGACTGAGTAATCTCATTTATGAATAGGTGGAATCTAAAAAGACACAAATTAATAGAAACACAGATCGGTGGTTGTCAGAGGTAGGGTGAGGGTAGAGTGGGTGGGTGGGGGCTGGGGAATGGTTGAGTCAGAAGGTACAAACTACCAGTTATAAGATAAATAAACCCTGGGGATCCAGTGTACAGCATGGTGACTATAGTTAACAATACTGTATTGTGTATTTGAAGTCACTAAGAGAATAGATCTTAAAAGTTATGATCACAAGAAAACAAATTGTAACTATGTGAAGTGATGGATGTTAACTAAACTGATTGTGGTGATTATATATGGACATATCAAATCATTATGTTGTACACCTGAAACTTATACAATGGTATATAACAATTATATCTCACTAAAGTTGGGAAAAAGAAGTGCTTAGAACACTACAAATCAGACAGATCAGTGATTACCGAAAACAAAATTCTTATTTAAATTTAAAATTTAAAGTTTTGGAATTTTTTTTTTACCATAGCTCATTAACTCTCAGATGCTATAGACAGCGTGTCACATCATTATTTTAAATAATCAGTATTCTTGCCTGGAGAATTTCATGGATAGAGGAATCTGGTGGACTTACATGGGCTTGCAAAGGGTCGGACACGACTGAGCGACCAACAC
>NW_011485337.1:11516-11667 GCF_000754665.1 Bison bison bison | reverse complement strand
TGGGATGACACAGGGCAGGGCTGGGTCTGTGAGGACAGGGAACAGCCCTGGGAGGACCCGGGGCAGTGGGAATGCGAGGATGGCCCCAACTGCTGTCCTCATGGGCTTTGGCACCTGGTCAGGCTCTGTTCTACTGGAGCTGGACAACGGA
>NW_011485337.1:9926-10343 GCF_000754665.1 Bison bison bison | reverse complement strand
GACAGGGGTCGCAAAGAGTCGGACACGACTGAGCGATTGAACTGAACTGAGGGGCGGGGGCGGGTTTCAAAGCTCTTTTTGGGATCTGATTGGTCAATGTGGGGTTTTACCAATCCGGAGCTTTTTCTGAGTGCACAGGGCCCCCGCCCCCCGGCGAGCGCCAAACTCCAATTGCTTGCTGATTTGGCGCAGGCGCGGTGGTTGCTTGGGCAGAGTTCTGAGCTGTGGAGGCGGGGCTTTCCGGATTGAGGGCGCGTTCAAAAATGTCTGCTTGCCTGTTTCTTCACTTGTCAAAGGTGGTGAAGCTTCTCCTGTAGCACAATTTAAAACTATATCTTTGAGTGCAGGGTGATGGGGGTTGACCTCGAGTGAGCAACTGCAGTCTCTTATTCCCCATTCGCCCCTAAGCCAGTCACA
>NW_011485337.1:8611-9826 GCF_000754665.1 Bison bison bison | reverse complement strand
TGTCCTTCTCCAATGCATGAAAGTGAAGAGTGAAAGTGAAGTCGCTCAGTCGTGTCCGACTCTTAGCGACCCCATGGACTGCAGCCTACCAGGCTCCTCGGTCCATGGGATTTTCCAGGCAAGAGTACTGGAGTGGGGTGCCACTGCCTTCTCCGCATAAGTCCAGCGGGCACCTTTATTTTACCTCCTTGCATTCATCATTCATTCTCTCCATTGCTAAAATTGCATCGTCGGATTTGAGATTTAGGGAAATTTCACAAAATCCTGCCCTGGTGGAGGGCCCATGAACCCAGGACCACAGAGCAGGGCTGCTTGGAGAACCCACTTGCCAGCAGTTGGTGCTTTGGCAATGAAATATTTTCCCATGTGGGTTTTGTTTTTTGCTGTTAATTCCAGAAATACATTAAGCCTCAAACCAGGTTTATTTTGAAACCATACTGCAATTTAATTTTAAAACACAACAGAAATCTTTATCTAAAGGCAACAACACACACTTGTGTTAGCTGCATATATTTCCAAGATTTTCTCTTCTGATACATAGGAAAGTGGGGAAAGCTACATAGTCAAAAAGTAAAACTGTGATAGTATGGGAGGAAAAACAAGCTCTAAAAATGAATACAAGCATACAGAAATGAACCTCACTCTTTAAAAAAAAAAACTTAGCTATTTTTTTTTTAACTCTTATTTTGTATTGGGACTTCCAAGGTGGCTCATTGGTAAAGTATCTGCCTGCCAAGCAGGAGATGCGGGTTTGATCGCTAGGTCAGAAAGATCCCCTGGAGAAAGAAATGGCACGCACTTCAGTATTCTTGCCTGGGAAATCCCATGAATGGGGGAGTGTGATGGGTTACAGTCCCTGGGGTTGCAAAGAGTCAGACATGACTTAGCAACTAAACCACCACCACCATTGAATATAGTTCCCTGGGCTATACAGTGGGACCTTGTTATTGATTCATTTTATATATAATAGCTTACACCTAACTCCAAATTCTCACTCCATTCTTCCCCCAACCCCCTCTTGTCTTGGCAACCACAAGTATGTTCTCTGTGTTTGTGAGTCTGTTTCTGTTTTGTAGATTGGTTCATTAATGTCATATTTTAAAAAGGTTTTATGTATAAGTGATATCATATGGTATTTGTCTTTCTCTTTCTGACTGACTTCTAGTTGCATCCATGTTATTGCAAATGGCGTTATTTTGTTCTTTTTTGTGGCTC
>NW_011485337.1:4430-5478 GCF_000754665.1 Bison bison bison | reverse complement strand
TATCTTCTGCTTCTGTTAGGTCCATACTGTTTCTGTCCTTTATTGAGCCCATCTTTGCATGAAATGTTCCCTTGGTATCTCTAATGTTCTTGCTAGTCTTTCCCATTCTATTGTTTTCCTCTATTTCTTTGCATTGTTCACTTAGAAAGACTTTCTTATCGCTCCTTGCTATTCTCTGAAACTCTGCATTCAGATGGATATATCTTTTATTCTCTCCTTTGCCTTTCACTTTCCCACAGGGATGATGAAGAATGGGTCACAGTGGGCAGAAGAGTTTGATGAAGGACAAGTTCCTGGAGGTTTGCTTGGAACCCAGATCACAGTGATCATTCACATGATAAATGGGGGAGAATGAGGGATGCAGAGAGGGTTCTCAAAGAGAAAAGTGAAGACCGTGAAGGAACATAACATGTTTTACAATGTTATGAGAAGTGTTCCTTTCCCTTTCCTGTTTTAAAAAATGTATCTTAATTAATTAATTAGTCTGTGCTGGGTCTTAGTTGTGGCATGCATACCCAGGTTCCCTGAATTAGGAGCATGGAGTCTTAACCACTGGGCAGCCAGGGAACTCCCTCCCTTTATTTTCTTTAGTGTAGCTCCCTCTCTATACCAGTCTCCATGTGTTCCCAAGGAAAGGAACCCAGAAAAAAAGTTTTGCTTGAGATGATATTAAAAACATTAATTGACCTCACACAGCTCTTAATAAAGAACTACTTCTTTGTTCCATCCAGGAGTTTGCACTTGTAACACTCCTATACTGCCTGTGAAATTTCTGTTAAAGTACAATTTTCAAAAAGTTACAAACATGCTGCTGCTGCTGCTAAGTCGCTTCAGTCGTGTCTGACTTTGTGCGACCCCATAGACAGCAGCCTACAAGGCTCCCTGGTCCCTGGGATTCTCCAGGCAAGAACACTGGAGTGGGTTGCCATTTCCTTCTCCAATGCATGAAAGTGAAAAGTGAAAGTGAAGTCGCTGAGTCATGTCCGACTCCTAGCGACCCCATGGACTGCAGCGCACCAGGCTCCTCCATCCATGGGATTTTCCAGGC
>NW_011485337.1:3853-4330 GCF_000754665.1 Bison bison bison | reverse complement strand
ATGCTGCTGACTTCTCATTGTATCCTTACCTGGAAGAAAAAGAACCAATAGGTATCTGGTCTGTTTTACAAAAGCACTAATTCAGCTTGAGGGTTCCACCTTCATGACTATTTACCTCCCCCAGCTCATTTCCAAATACTATCACATTGGGATGTTTCAATACATGAATTTGTGTGTGGCAGGGGGGACACAAACATTCAATCCATTGCAGTAAGCATTGCTCATCAGAGTGTCCTGTGGTGGGCAGAGCTGGCGGGCCTTTATCCCTCCTGCCTCCCTCAGTCACTGCTTGTGCACAGTCCTGGCTGGTTTTCTGAAGCTGAGGGAGACACCAAAGGAGCTTGAAGCAGGCCTGGGAGGCTCATGTTTGTGTCTGCACAGACCACCCCTTGTGTCACATGGATCTACTTCTGCACATATGATCAGGTGCTACTCCTCCAAAGTTCTGGTGGACCTATGTTCCTGAGGGGTAACTTA
>NW_011485337.1:0-318 GCF_000754665.1 Bison bison bison | reverse complement strand
AGATTTTGCAGGCAGGGTGTTTAGCACCTGGGATTATAGCTTTGGGCCACATGCTAGATGGCATAGAAGGTTTCTGCATTTGATTGGAACCCAGAGCAGGAAAGGGCCCTGTATCAGGTTCAAGATGCAGTTCAAGCAGCTCTAGTGCTTGGGCCATATGACCTGGCAGACATTAGTTCAGTTCAGATCAGTCACTCAGTCGTGTCTGACTCTTTGCAACCCTATGGACTGCAGCATGCCAGGCCTCCCTGTCCATCACCAACTGCCAGAGTTTACCCAAACTTATGTCCATTGAGTTGGTGCTGCCATCCAACCATC
>NW_011485336.1:34167-34660 GCF_000754665.1 Bison bison bison | reverse complement strand
TGGGTGTTCATCGGAAGGACTGATGTTGAAGCTGAAACTCCAGTTTTTGGAGAGCTGACTCATTTGAAATGACCCTGATGTTGGGAAAGATTAAAGACAGGAGGAGAAGGGGACGACAGCGGATGAGATGGTTAGATGGCACCAGCGACCCAGTGGTCACGAGTTTGGGTAAAGTCTGGGAGTCGGTGATGGACAGGGAGGCCTGGAGTGCTGTGGTTCAATGGGGGTCACAAAGACTGAGCAACTGAACTGAACTGAACAGAAAAACAAATGCTGTTCAAGGACACTGAAAGAACCCTGATGTTGAAAAGCAGATCTGTATTGTGAGCAATGCTTTGAAATCCATGAGTTGACACATAGTATTACGCCTATCATCCTTGTAGTTCCCTCAGTGAAATATGTTGTGAAAAGCTCTTCCTTCGTAGTATAGATTCATGAAGAAGCTAAATAGCATGAATCCTTTACATTGACAACTGTGAATTTAAATCTCCTG
>NW_011485336.1:28677-30620 GCF_000754665.1 Bison bison bison | reverse complement strand
CCGAGCCCGGAGACCCACATGCAGGGGGAAGACAAAACCATATGGACAAGACTTTGCTCTCTAGGAGAGATCTAGTAAAGCTCAGTGTGTCAGGAAAGCTCTTGGCTCCTACGGGGACACCTCTGTGTGTGAAGCTGCGTACCCAACATACTGGCACAGAGAGCCTTATTCTCTCCGTGCAGCTTTGAAGTTATTGTTCAAGCAACAGCTTGAGAATCCATACAATGCTCTCCCTTACCTCTGAGAGAATTCTCATTGCTGTAGCACTTGGCAGTTTGTAGAAATCCGCACCCAAACCCTTCTCCAATTAGGCCTAGGTACTAGTTCCAATACAAAGGCCATAGAAGAACTGAGGCCAGAAAGGCACCAGTCATGTCTCACACGCTCTGGCCGCCTGCTCCTTCGTGGACAGTAAGGCCTCTTTTTCCCTGCAGGAGGCTCGCTGCCTGCCTCCGTGAACTGCGTTTCCCAGCTTGAGGGAAATGCTGTTCTTGGAGATCTTTTCTCAGGGACTGTTTCCCTAGAGCTGGGGAGGAGATCGGGAACCCAACTCACAGGGGAAGACAAGACCAAATGGAGAGGTCTATGCTCTGTAGGAGAGCTCTCGTGAAGCTCATCTGTCTGGAACATTCCTGGCTGCTATGGAGACACCTCTTTGTGAACCTACATACCCAGCATAGCGGCACAGGGAGCCTGATTCTCTCTGTGGGGTGCTGAAGCATTGTGGCCAAGCAAGGCCTTGAGAATCCATCCACTTTGTCTTCCCTTACCTCTGAGAGAGGTCTCATTGCTGTAGCCCCTGGCAGTTTGGAAAGAAGCAGACCCTTACCCTTCATCAAGTACGCCTTTATCCTAGAATGAATGGAAAGGCAATAGCTGAGCTGAGTCAGTAAGGCGCCAGTCATGTCAGACATGTTCCTGAAGCCTGCTCCTTCATGGACAATAACGCTAGGATCTAGGAATATCTTTGCAAGGCTGGCAAAGGGCAATCAGTTACCTCGACCCTCCCTCTGGAATTTCCGTCTTCTGAGCAGATCTGGAGGTCTCCTTTTGGAGAAGGTAACCCATTCCTTTCAAATAGAGGCTTCCAAACACAGGCCGGTTTGCTGCCTCTTCTTGCCCAAAGGAGGCTTCCTTGTCCCGACTCCTGTGAACTCCGCTTCCCAGCCTGGGGGAAATGCGGTTCCTGGAGATCTTTTCTCAGGGGCTGTTTTCCCAGAGCTGGGGCGGACCTCGGGAACCCAACTCACAGCAGAAGGCAAAACCACATGGACAGGTCTATGCTCGGTAGGAGAGCTCTAGTGAACCTCATCTGTCAGGAACATTCTTGGCTCCTATAGAGACATCTCTGTGTGCGAAGCTACACGCTCAACATAGGGGCACAGGGAGCCTGACTCTCTCTGTGGGGTGTTGATGCTTTGTGGCAAAGCACCTGCTTGAGAATCCATCCGCTTACACTTCCCTCACCTTGACGGAGGTCTCATTGCTTAGCCCATTCAGTTTGGAAAGAAGTAGACCCTTACCCTTCACCATGTAGGCCTTTGTCCTAGTTTGAATGGAAAGGCAATAGCTGAGCTGAGTCAGTAAGGTGCCAGTCAAGTCAGACATGTTCCCAAAGCCTGCTCCTTCATGGACAATAATGCTAGAATCTGGGAATGTCTTTGCAAGGCTGGCAAAGGGCAGTCAGGAACCTCGACCCTGCCTCTGGAATTTCCGTCTTCTGAGCAGATCTGGAGGTCTCCTTTGCGAGAAACTAACCCATTCATTCCAAATAAAGGCTTCCAAACACGGGCCGGTTGTCTGCCTCTTCTTGCCCGCGGGAGACTGGCTTTCCCCGCCTCCTGTGAAGTGTGCTTCCCAGCCTGAGGGAAAAGCCATTCTTGAAGATCTTTTCTCAGGGGCTGTTTCCACGGAGTTGGGGCCGAGTGCGGAGACTCACACTC
>NW_011485336.1:16359-27024 GCF_000754665.1 Bison bison bison | reverse complement strand
CAGCCTGCTCCTCCTTGAGTAAGTAAGGCCTCTTTTTCCCTGCAGGAGGCTCGCTTGCCTTGCCTCCTATGAACTGTGTTTCCCAGCCTGGGGGAAATGCAGTTCCTGGAGATCTTTTATCAGGGGCTGTTTCCCTGGAGCTGGGGAGGAGATCGGGGACCCAACTCACAGGGGAAGACAAACCACATGGAGAGGTCTATGCTCTGTAGGAGAGATCTAGTGAACCTCATCTGCCACGAACATTCTTGGCTCCTATAGAGACACTTCTGTGTGTGAAGCTACACACCCAACATAGGGGCACAGGGAGCCTGACTCTCTCCGTGGGGTGCTGATGCTTTGTTTCAAAGAAGCTGCTTGAGAATCCATCCGCTTACGCCTCCCTCATCTTGACAGAGGTCTCATTGCTGTAGCCCTTGGCAGTTTGGAAAGAAGCAGACCCTTACACTTCACTAAGTAGGCCCTTGTCCTAGTTTGAATGGAAAGGCAATAGCTGAGCTAAGGCCAGTAAGTTGCCACTCAAGTCTGACACATCCCCGAAGCCCGCTTCTTCAGGGACAATAACGCTAGAATCTAGGACTGTCTTTGCAAGGCTGCCAAAGGGCATTCAAGAACCTCGACCCTGTCTCTGGTATTTCCGTCTTCTGAGCAGATCTGGAGGTCTCCTTTGGGAAAAGCTAACCCATTCCTTCCAAATAGAGGCTTCCAAACACAGGCCGGTTGGCTGCCTCTTCTTCCCCTAAGGAGATTTTCTTGTCCCGTCTCCTGCGAACTCTGCTTCCCAGCCTGGGGGAAAAGCGGTTCTCGGATATCTTTTCTCAGGGGCTGTTTCCATGGAGCTGGGACCTAGCCCGGAGACCCACAGGCAAAGGGGAAGGCAAAACCATATGGACAAGTCTTTGCTCTCTAGCAGAGCTCTAGTGAACCTCAGTCTGTAAGGAACGTTCTTGGCTTCTACGGGGACACCTCTGTGTGTGAAGCTGTGTACCCAGCATAGGGGCACAGAGAGCCTGATTGTCTCTGTGCAGCTTTGAAGCTGTCGTTCAGAAAACAGCTTGAGAATCCATACAATGCTCTCCCTTACCTCTAAGAGAGTTCTCATTGCTGTAGCCCTTGGCAGTTTGTAGAAATCCGCACCCAACCCCTTCTCCAAGTAGGCCTGGGTCCTAGTTCGGATGAACATGCAATGGCGGAGCTGAGGCCAGTAAGGCACCAGTCAGGTCTCACACACTCTGGCAGTCTGCTCCTCCCGGGACAGTAAGACCTCTTTTTCCCTGCAGGAGGCTCACTTGCCTTGCCTCCTGTCAGCTGCGTTTCCCAGCCTGGGGGAAAAGCGGTTCCTGGAGATCTTTTCTCAGGAGCTGTTTCCCCAGATCTGGGGCGGACTACGGGGCCCCAACTCACAGGGGAAGGCAAAACCACATGGACAGGTGTATTCTCTGTTGGAAAGCTCTAGTGAACCTCATTTGTCAGGAACATTCTTGGCTCCTAAAGAGGTACCTCTGTATGTGAAGCTACGTACCCAACATAGGGGCACAGGGAGGCTGATTCTCTCTATGGTCGGCTGAAAAGTGCGGCCACGCACCTGCTTGAGAATCCATCCACTTACTCTTCCCTTGCCTTGACAGATGTCTTATTTCTTTAGCCCTTGGCAGTTTGAAAAAAAAGCAGACCCTTACCCTTCACCAAGTAGCTCTTTGTCCTAATATGAATGGAAAGGCAGTAGCTTAGCTGAGACCAGTAAGGCACGAGTCATCTCCCATACTCCAAAAGCCTCCTCCTTCTTGAAGAATAACGTTATAATCTAGAAATGTTATTGCAAGGCTGGCAAAGTGCAGGCAAGAATCTTGATCCAGGCTCTGAAATTTTCATCTTCTTAGCAGATCTAGAGATCTCCTTTTGGCGAAATTTACCCTTTGCTTCCAAATTGAGCCTTCCAAACGCAGGCCAGTTGGATGCCTCTTCTTGCCCGAAGGAGGCTCGCTTTCCCCGCCTCCTGCGAACTGTGCTTCCCAGCCTGGGGGAAAAATGGATCTTGGAGATCTTTTCTCAGGGGCTGTTACAAATGAGCTGGGGCTGAGCCCAGGGACCCACAGGCACAGGGGAAGGCAAAACCACATAGACCAGTCTTTCCTCTGTAGGAGAGCTCTAGTGAACCTCACTCTGTCAGGAACATTCTTGGCTCCTATGAAGACACCTCTGTTTGTGAAGCTGCATACCCAACATAGGGGAACAGGGAGCCTGATTCTCTCCGTGGTTTGCTGCAGCTTTGAGGCCAAGCACCTTTTGAGAATCCATCCACTTACTCTTAACTCTGACAGAGGTCTCATTGCTGTAGCCCTTGCCATTTTGGAAAGAAGCAGACCCTTACCCTTGTCCAAGTAGGCATGGGTCCTAGTTTGAATGGAAAGGCAATAGCTGAGCTGAGGCCAGTCAGGCGCCAGTCCCGTCTCCCACACTCCAGCAGCCTGCTCCTTCCCAGGCAGGAACGCTAGAAGCTAGGCATGTGTTGGCGAGGCTCGCCCAGGGCAGAGGAGTCTCTGGGCAGGCGTTCTGCACTATTGCGCCTGGGAGCAGATCTGGAGCTCCGCCATTGTGGAAGCTCACTCGGTCCTTCCCAATAAAGGCTTGCAAGCACCCACCGGCGGGCTGCCTCTTCTCCTGAAAGGAGGCTCGCTTCCCTGCGTGCTGTGAAATGAGCTTCCCCCCCTGGGCGCAAAGCACTTCTTGGAGGTCTTTGCTCAAGGGCTGGTTCCCCTGAGCTGGGGCAGTGCTAGGGATTCCAAACACACAGGGGAAGGCCGCAAACCACATCACCACGTCCAGCCAAGAGGCTGCTCTGTCCTCGGTGCCTTACTGGCCTCAGTTCTTCTATGGCCATTACATTGGAACTGTGACCCAGGCCTACTTAGAGAAAGATATGGGTGCAGATTTTTACAAACTGCCAAAGGCTCCAGCAATGAGAACTATCTCAAGGGAGGGAGAGCATTGTATGCATTCTCAAGCTGTGGCTTGAACCAGAGCTTCAAAGCTGCACAGAAAGAATCAGGCTCTCTGTGCCAATATGTTTGGTATACAGCTCACACACAGAGGTGTCTCCAGAGGAGCCAAGACTGCTCCTCACAGACTGAGGTTCACTAGAGCTCTCCTACAGAGCAAAGACTTCTCCATGTGGTTTGCCTTTCCCTGTCAGTATGGTTCCCCGAGCTCAGCCCCAGCTCCGGGGAAACAGCCCCTGAGAAAAGATCTCCAAGAACCACTTTTTTCCCCAGCCTGGGAAGTGCACTTCACAGGAGGCGAAGAAAGCGAGCCTCCTGCAGGCAAGAAGAGGCACCCAATCGGCCTGTGTTTGGAAGCCTCTATTTGGAAGGAATGGGTTAGCTTCTCCAAAAGGAGACCTCTAGATCTGCTCAGAAGACAGAAATTCCAGAGTCTGGATCGATTCTCACCTGCTCTTTGCCAGCCTTGCAAAGATATTCCTAGATTCTACAGTTATTGTACATGAAGGATTAAGCTTCGGGAATATGTCAATATGACTGGTGCGTTACTGGCTTCAGCTGAGATATTGTCTTCCCATTCATACTAGGACAAAGGCCTTCTTGGGGAAGGGCAAAGGTCTGCTTCTTTCCAAACTGCCAAGGGCTACAGCAATGAGACCTCTGTCAGAGGTAAGGGAAGAGTAAGTGTATGGTTTCTCAAGCAGGTGCTTGGTCACGCATTTCAACACCCCACGGAGAGAACCAGGCTCCCTGTGCCCCTATGCTGAGTATGTAGCTTCTCACAGCAGTATCTCTGTAGGAGCCAAGAATTTTCCTGACAGACTGAGGTTAACTAGAGCTTTCCTACAGACCATAGACCTATCCATGTGGTTTTGCCTTCACCTGTGAGTGTGGGTTCCTGAGCTCCACCCCAGCTCCGTGGAAACAGCCCCTGAGAAAAGATCTCCAGGAACCACATTTTCCCCAGGCAGGGAAGTGCAGTTCACAGTAGGCAAGGCAAGCGAGCTTCCTGCAGGGAAGAAGAGGCCTTACTGTCCATGAAGGAGCAGGCTGCCAGAGTTTGTGAGACCTGACTGGTGCCTTATTGGCCTCAGTTCTACTATGGCCTTTGCATTGGAACTAGGACCCAGGCCTACTTGGAGAAGGGTTTGGGTGCAGATTTCTACAAACTCCCAACGGTTACAGCAATGAGAACTATCTCAGACGTCAGGGAGGCCATTGTATGTATTCTCAATCTGTGGCTTGAATGACAGCTTCAAAGCTGAACAGAGAGAATCAGGCTCTCCGTGCCAATATGCTGGGTATGCAGCTTCACACACAGAGGTTTCTCCATAGAAGCCAAGAATGTTCCTGACAGACTGAGGTACACTAGAGCTCTCCGACAGAGCAAAGACTTGTCCATGTGGTTTTTGCCTTCCCCTGTGATTATGGTTCCCCAAGCTCGGCCCCAGCTCTGGGGTAACAACCCCTGAGAAAAGATGTCCAAGAACCGCTTTTCCCCTAGCCTGGGAAGGGGTGTTTTCAAGAGGCGGAGAAAGTGAGACTCCTTCGAGCAAGAAGAGGCAGCCAACCGGCCTGTGTTTGGAAGCCTCTATTTGGAAGGAATGGCTTCTCCAAAAGGAGACCTCCAGATCTGCACAGAAAACGGAAATTCCAGAGGCAGGGTCGAGGTTCCTGACTGCCCTTTGCCAGCCTTGCAAAGACATTCCTAGATTCTAGCTTTATGGTCAATGAAGGAGCAGGCTTCGGGAGTGTCAGACATGACTTGCGCCTTACTGGCCTCAGCTCAGCTATAGCCTTTCCGTTCAATCGAGGACAAAGGTCTGCTTGGTGAAGGTTAAGTGTCTGCTTCTTTCCAAAATGCAAGGGCTACAACAATGAGACCTGTGACAGAAGTAAGGGAAGAGTAAGTGGATGGATTCTCAAACAGGTGCTTGGCCGCACAGCCTCAGCCCCCCCATAGAATCAGGCTCCCTGTACCCCTATGTTGGGTATGCAGCATCACACACAGAGATGTCTCAGTAAGAGCCAAAAATGTTCCTCACAGACTTAGGTTCACTAGAGCTCTAATACAGAGCAAAGACTTCTCCATGTGGTTTCCCTTCCCCTGTGCGTTTGGCTCTCCGGGCTCGGGCCCAGCTCCGTGGAAACAGCCCCTGAGAAAAGATCTCCAAGAACCGCTTTTCCCCCAGGCTGGGAAGCGGAGTTCGCAGGAGGCGGGAATAGCAAGTCTCCTTAGGGCAAGAAGAGGCAGCCAACCGGCCTGTGTTTGGAGGCCTGTATTTGGAAGGAATGGGTTACTTCTCCAAAAGGAGACCTCCACATCTGTTCAGAAGATGGAAATTTCAGACGCAGGGTTGAGGTTCCTGACTGCCCTCTGTCAGCCTTGCAAAGACATTCCTAGATTCTAGTGTTATGGTCAATGAAGGAGCAGGCTTCGGGAGTATGTCAGACTTGACTTGCACCTTACTGGCCTAAGCTCAGCTATTGCGTTTCCGTTCAATCTAGGACAAAGGTCTACTTGGTGAAGGGTAAGGGTCTGCTTCTTTCCAAATTGCCAAGAGACAGAGCAATGAGACCTCTGTCAGAGGTAAGCGAAGAGTAAGCGGATGGATTCTCAAGCCATTGCTTGGCCAAAAAGCTTCAGGACCCCACAGAGAGAATCAGGTTCCCTGTGCCCTTATATTGGGTATGTAGCTTCACACACAGAGGAGTCTCCATAGGAGCCAAGAATGTTCCTGCCAGATGAGGTTCACTAGAGCTCTTCTACAGAGCATAGACCTGTCCACGCGTTTATGACGTCCCCTGTGATTTGGGTCCCCAAGTTCCGCCTCAGCTCTGGGTAAACAACCCCTGAGAAAAGACCTCCAGGAACCGCTATTCCCCAAGGCTGGGAAATGCTATTCACTGGAGGCCAGGCAAGCGAGACTACTGCAGGGAAGAAGAGGCCTTACTGTCCATGGAGAAGCAGGCTGCCAGTGTGTGACACCTGTCTAGTGCCTCAATGGCCTCAATTCTCCTATGGCCTGTGTATTGGAACTAGGACTCAGGCCTACTTGGAGAGGGCTTTGGGTGTGGATTTCTACAAACTGCCAAGGGCTACAGCAATAAGAACTCTCTCAGAGGTAAGGGAGAGCACTGTATGGAAACTTAAGCTGTGGCTTCAACGACCGCTTCAGAGCTGCACGGAGAGAATCAGGCTCTCTGTGCCCCTACGTTGTGTACGCAGCTTCACACACAGAGGTGTCCCCGTAGGAGCCAAGAAAATTCCTGACAGAGTGAGGTTCACTAGAGCTCTCCTACAGAGCAAAGGTTTGTCCATGTGGTTTTGCCTTCCCCTGTGGGTGTGAGTCTCCTGGCTCGGCCCCAACTCCGTGGAAACAGTCCCTGAGAAAAGATCTCCAAGAATGGCTTTTCTCACAGGCTGGGAAGCACACTTCACAGGAGGCGGGGAAGTCCAGTCTCCTATGGGCAAGAAGAGTCAGCCAAGCGGCCTGTGTTTGGGAGCCTCTATTTGGAAGGAATGGGTTAGCTTCTCCCAAAGGAGACCTCCAGATCTGCTCAGAAGACAGAAATTCCAGAAGCAGGGTCGAGGTCCCTGACTGCCCTTTGAGAGTCTTGCAAAGACATTCCTAGATTCTAGCATTATTGTCCATGAAGGAGCAGGCTTTGGGAACATGTCTGACTTGACTGGCGCCTTACTGACCTCAGCTCAGCTACTGCCTTTCCATTCAAACTAGGACAAAGGCCTATTTGGTGAAGGGTAAGGGTCTACTTCTTTCCAAACTGCCATGGGCTAAGCAATGAGACCTCTGTCAAGGTGAGGGAAGCGTAAGAGGATGGATTCTCAAGCAGGTGCTTTGCCACAAAGCATCAACACCCTACGGGGAGAGTCAGGCTCCCTGTGCTCCTATGTTGGTCATGTAGCTTCACACACAGAGGTATATCTATAGGAGCCAAGAATGTTCCTGACAGATGAGGTTCACTAGAGCTCTCCTACAGAGCATAGACCTGTCCAAGCAGTTTTGCCTTCCCCTGTGAGATGGTGTCCCAAGGTCCACCCCACCTCCGGGAAACAGCCTCTGGGAAAAGATCTCCAGGAAGCGATTTTCCCCCAGGCTGGGAAGCGGAGTTCGCAGGAGGTGGGTCAAGCAAGCCTCCTTCAGGCAAGAAGAGGCAGCAAACCGGCCTGTGTTTGGAAGCCTCTATTTGGAAGGAATGGGTTAGCCTCTCTCAAAGGAGACCTCCATATGCTCAGAAGATGGAAATTCCAGAGGCAGGGTCGAGGTTCCTGACTGCCTTTTGCCAGACTTGCAAAGACATTCCTAGACCCGAGCATTATTGTCCATGAAGGAGCAGGCTTCAGGAACATGTCTGACATGACTGGCGCCTTACTGACTCAGCTCAGCTATTGCCTTTCCGTTCATTCTAGGATAAAGGCCTACTTGGTGAAGGGTGAGGGTTTGCTTCTTTCCGAATTGCCAAAGGCTACAGCAGTGAGACCTCTGTCAGAGGTAAGGGAAGCGTAAGTGGATGGATTTTCAAGCCCTTGCTTGGTCAAAATGCTTCAGCACCCCACGGAGAGAATCAGGCTCCCTGTGCCCCTATGTTGGGTATGTAGCTTCACAATGAGGTGTCTCCATAGCAGCCAAGAATGGTCCGGACAGATGAGGTTCACGAGATCTCTCCTACAGAGCATAGACCTCTCCATGTGGTTTTGTCTTCCTCTGTGAGTTGGGTCCCCGATCGCCTCCCCAGCTCTAGGGGAGATCTGAGAAAAGATCTCCAGGAACCGCATTTCCCTCAAGCTGGGAAACGCAGTTCACGGAGGCAGGCAGCGAGCCTCCTGCAGGGAAAAAGAGGCCTTACTGTCCCTGGAGGAGCAGGCTGCCAGAATGTGCGAGACCTGACTGACTGGTGCCTTACTGGCCTCAGCTCCGCCATTGCATGTTCATCCGAACTAGGACCCAGGCCTACTTGGAGAAGGGTTTGGGTGCGGATTTCTACAAACTGCCAAGGGCTACAGCAATGAGAAGTCTCTCAGCAGTAAGGGAGAGCATTGTATGGATTCTGAAGCTGTTGTTTGAATGACAGCTTCAAAGCTGCACAGAGAGAATCAGGCTCTCTGTGCCCCTACATTGTGTACGCATCTTCACACACAGAGGTGTCCCCGTAGGAGCCAAGAAAACTCCTGACAGAGTGAGGTTCACTAGAGCTCTCCTACAGAGCAAACGTTTGTCCGTGTGGTTTTGCCTTCCGCTGTGAGTGTGAGTCTCCGCACTCGGCCCCAACTCCGTGGAAACAGCCCCTTAGAAAAGATCTCCAAGAACAGCTTTTCCCGCAGGCTGGGAAGCACACTTCGCAGGAGGCGGGGAAAGCCAGTCTCCCGCGGGCAAGAAGAGGCAGCCAAGCGGCCTGTTTTGGGGAGCCTCTATTTGGAAGGAATGGGTTATCTTCTCGCAAAGGAGACCTCCAGATCTGCTCAGAAGACGGAAATTCCAGAGGCAGGGTCGAGGTTCCTGACTGCCCTTTGCCAGCCTTGCAAAGACATTCCTAGATTCTAGCATCATTGTCCATGAAGGAGCAGGCTTCGGGAATATGTCTGACTTGACTGGCGCCTTACAGACCTCAGCTCAGGTATTGCCTTTCCATTCAAACTAGGACAAAGGCCTACTTGGTGAAGGGTAAGGGTCTGCTTCTTTCCAAACTGCCAAGGGCTACAGCAATGAGACCTCTGTCAGAGGACACAGCTACAATTTCCTAGTAACTCTGTCTGGTAATGGTACTTGGGAAATTTTAGTTTCATAATAAGTAGAATGTGTTCCCTTCTCCTCTATTTTTTGAATTAGATTATGTAGGACTGATATTATTTCTTCTTTAAGTGAAATTCAACACTGAAGTCACCTCAACCCAGCATTTTCTTTGTTTTGCTAACAAGCTTGTTTTATTAATGACAAAAAAGTTTAAAAAGGAACAAGGAGTAAAAACTTAGAACATTAAAAGAACGGTGCATGTGGATGCATACATGGATGGAAATAATTCTTATTCACTGAGATGGTTTGAAAAATTTGTAAGAGCTCAAGAGAAAGTAAAAATGTTCAAACTTCCATGACCTTGGGGTTTTATAAATTTACTCTCAGTGAACATATATTATTTGCAAATAAATAAATAACAGTCAGAGTTTTCAATACATGGAAGGGGAATCTCCTCACACCTAGTTCTGAGCCAGAGGGTTTAATGGGGTTCCTGACTTGGTGACAAGTTTAGAGCAAAGCATGTTTCACTGTGAAGATGCTATTAACTGGTTTCACCTGTCTTCCACTTCTCATAGTCAGAACAAAGTAACACCTGACTTTCAGGAGGGTGAGGAATACTATTTTGAACTTCATGACCAGGAAAAGGGATGTGATGTTTCAGGTTTGTCAGGAGTAAAGCTGTTACTGTTCAATAGAAAAGACAAAGAAGTTAGATAAAAGGTCAGGAGGAATTCATGTTGAGCCTGGGACAATGGAGAATATCTTTCCAATGACTAGAGGTCATTTAGAAGATGCTGATATTAATATATTTCTAATGAGGCCACACAAACTGACTCTAAGCTCCAGTTATCATATGGAAGATGGATATAAAGAGACATTTCCTAGGGTATATTTAGAAAACCACAAGAAAAGGTACTCTTCATAATTTAGTATTAGTTGAACAAATAGTCCAACTTCTCAAAATTTCTTGTGAGTCTCTGCCTTTATTTTACCACAAGAATATCCTACCAATAGTAACATAATACAAATAACATACATTCTCAGAATTAAAGGAAACAAAGCTATCAAGTTGGGGGAATAGCTTTTACAATGACTTTCCTTAAACCTTTTTGTTGGCTCTGGATAATATAGTGTGTATAATATTTTGTAGCACTTGAGTTAATCCCACAAGTAATGATAGGGAACTGGAAATAGTGTAAGACCTGTTTCTGATTAATTTTATAGAGGATGTGGTTGGTCAATTTCTGTTTGTCCAAATATTTAAGAAATCAGTTGGAGAGAAAACTTCATATGAGTTCTCCTTGGTGGCATCACAAGCACAGTGTATAGCTGGGAAGTAGAGGATATTCACATGAGGACAAGAGTAAGAATTATGATTCCAAAGAACGAATAACAAATATGATATTGGACATACAAACATGGTACTAATTAGCTCATTTCTTCCAAGACGTGACGTCTGAATTCAAACACTTAAATTACCAACATTCAACCCATCATTTTCTCAATGAGATACCTTAAGAGAATCTGGATACAACAGGGGCTGCATTCAGGGTTCAGAAGGAAGTTTCTTAACAATTAAGCAGACACAGTTACTGGACAGGTGAGCTGGTCAGTGGTGTACTGACAAGAGGGATGAGGTGGGAAGGCACAACCTTGGAAGAGCCCATCAGGTGGATCAAACTCAGGCAATGGAGAATAGATGGACTTCTATGATTTTTAAGAAGTATTTAACTTAGAAGTTCATTTTTATTCAACTTAACATCTGAATTGTCGGTTGACTATGAAGGAACAAAACTTTCACTCAAGTGTCAATGTCTCTTTCCTAATCATACACCAGGGAGGAAACATGTGTCACAGACCTTACTCATGGCACAGATTAGAATATATTTATTATGTAACAGCAGTAATGCTGT
>NW_011485336.1:14447-16178 GCF_000754665.1 Bison bison bison | reverse complement strand
AAATGCAAGAGGTAGGATGTTGTGGCAATGAGCACCTTGGTTCCTATTTTTAATTTTGAACAGTTATTTAATTTCCCTGAACCTCATTCTTTCCTGGGTAAAATGAGGATGCATTTGCGCATGTGTGTGTGCTCAGTCATGTGTGACTTTTTGAGACCCCATGGACTATAGCCCACCAGGTTCTTCTGTCCATGGAATTTTCCAGGCAAGAAATACTAGAGTGGGTTGCCATTTCCTACTCCAGGGCATCTTCCTGACTCAGGGACTGAACCTGTGTCTCTTGCATCTCCTGCATTGGCAGGCAGATTCTTTACCATTGAGCTACCTATAGCTTGAGGTAATTTTTGCAATCACAGTGCTTCAAGCTCTAGTAATATTCAATAAATAGCAACAAATGCAGTTAATAATAATAGTTAATTTCATAATCATTTACTACTCTCACCTTCAGATGACCCAGACGTCAAAGCTATCACTTCTCTCAATGACTGATATTTCCAGGAAAGCACTGAACTAGTAGAACAATGACTTTAAAAACACCATTTCAGTGAAGGCACACATGCCCACAGATTTCACACTGCTACATACACACTTCAACTCTCAGGAATAATTAACTGAAACCAATGACTTCACTCCTGATACACTGGAAAATGCTATAAAGTTCCCTCAATTTCCACAGAAGATGGTCTCAACATAAAGTATTACTAATAGTACAGCACTGTTGGGGACAAAATCATCTGTCAGAGTAAACAATGCAAACTGTTAAGTAAGTCAATAGCTATACACTTTCTGTGACTAAAAAAAGCTTTAATTTTCATTGTCTGGATTTCAGAAATACAATTAAGAGGAAATGAGGGAGGCCTTCAAGAAGGCTGAGGAGTAAGAGGTAGAGATCACTTCCCTCCCCACAAACACAGCAAAAATACATCTGCACATGGAAAAGCTCCTACAGAACACCTATTGAACGGTGGCAGAAGGCCTTCCAAAAAGGCAAGCTAATCTCTACATAATGGGGTAGGGCAAAAGAAATAAGAAAAAAAGAAAGATACAAAGGATTTGGCTTGGAACACACACCTCTGGGAGGGAACTGTGAAGAAGGAAAAGTTTCCACACACCCGGAAAACCCCTCATGGGCGGGGACAGGGGGAACCTTGGAACCTCAGAGGAGACTGCAGCAGCAGGTGTGTGGAAGGCAATGCTGAGAGAATTCTACACAGGGATGGAAGCTAACTACCACTGCCCAGCCTGAGACGCTTGTCTGCATGCCTTCCAGGGCAGATAGGGGCTGGAAGCTAAGGCTCAGGCTTTGGAGGTCTGATTCCAGGGAGAGGACTGGGAGTGACTGCCATGAAGACAACCTGAGGGGGCTAGTATGATACAGCTGAGGGAGTCCACAGAAAAACCTGGGCCTCCCAGGGAGGCAAGAGATCATTATTACAGGGAAGCTCTAAGTCCACAAGCTCACAGACAGCAAGATGCAGCCTTTGCAAGTGCCACAGGTGGGATGAGCCATGGCTGCAGTTTGTGACCACAGAGGCGGGAATGCTGGCCTGCTGCTGCCAAGGCCAGCTTGTGTGCCAGAGGCTAGTGGGGGATGGGGGGGTGGGGAGAGAAGGGTGTGATCTGTGACCCCAGAGGTGAGTGTGTGGACTCCCACCAAGCTGTGAGCAGGTGCAGGTCACTGCAGACACCTTCCTGGGAGCCTGTGCACCCTAGCACTACTGAGGGACCCCA
>NW_011485336.1:7563-14347 GCF_000754665.1 Bison bison bison | reverse complement strand
CCTTGGCCACACTGAGCAAGTGAGCCCTAAGCAGCCACTTCTTTCTCCTTCCCCTTGTCTGGGTGGGAAACAGATGCCAGAGGACTGCCTAAAAACACAAGCAGGGCCAAAACCAAAATGGAGCACACCAGGGGTTGTGTGGCTAAAGAGGAAGGAAATTTGCTTTGCAACCACAGCAAGTTCCTCCAGTTGGGATGAAATTCCCCCAGTTGCTTAAGACTGTGGACTTTGGGGGCAATGGTGGACTCTGGAAGCAAGTACAAGCTAGAGTAAGGCCAGATCCGAGTCTGAGCTGACCTCACAGTGCCCAAGGCAGGTCCAGAGAACTTCCTAGTAGTATCAGAGGACTTCCTGAGTAGGCAGATTGGCTGGACCTCACTGTCGGGGAGAGGACACTCACAACTGAGTCCAGGGAAAATACTTTTCTTACTAACACTATCTCTATGTTTTTGTCTTTTTTTATGCTATGTTGTATTGCTTTTTTTATGGTATGTTCTATTGCTTTTTAAAAATTATTCCTTTAATTTTTATTTTCTAATTACCTTTTCTTTTTATGCATTTATTTTTAAATTTTACTTTTTCCTATGTCTACAGTACTTTTTCACTATATTGTATTTTCCCCATGTTTTTGGTTTTTGTACTTTACTAGTTTTCAGTGTTTGTTTTCATTTATGGGTTTGTTTATTGGTCTGATTACTCTCTTCTTAATTCCCCTTTTCATTCTTCCTTTTTTTCTTGTCTTTTCTTTTTGTGAGTGTGAGATGTGAGTTTATTTGTGTTTTTGTCTGTTTAGTTTTATAATTTGTTTCAGGGTTTTGTCTGTCCATTATTTGTTTGTATGTTTGATTTTTTTTTCCTTTCTTTTTTTCTATTTCTTTCTTTCTCTTTCTTCTCTGTGCTGTATAGAGTCTTGGTGCTCCAGCCAGGGGTCAGGCCTGAAACCTCCAAGGTAGGAGACCTGAGTCCAGGATGCTGGACAACCAGAGAACTCCCAACCCCATGGCATATTAATCAATGAGAGCTCTCTCAAAGGCCTCCATATTACTACTAACACCAAGACCCACCCAAGGCCAGCAAGCTCCAGTGCCAGAACTGCCCCAAACCATACCAAGCTCACAGACACTTCAAACACATCACTGGATATGGCACTGCCCTTCAGCAAGACAAGACCTAGACCCACTCACCAGAACACAGGCACCAGTCTCCCCTCTACCAGGAAGCCTTCACAAGACACTGGTCCAACCCCATCCAGGTCCAACCCCAAACCTCACAAGTAAAAGGAACCTGCAACCTTGCAAGCTGTGAAAAGGAGACTGCAAATACATTAATTAAACAAAATGAAAAGACAGAAAAACATATAGCAGATGAAGGAACATGGTAAAAAAAAAAAAAAACACAAGACCAAACAAATGAAGAGGAAATACGCAGTCTACCTGAAAAAGAATTCAGAGTAATGATAGTAAAGATGATCCAAAATCTCAGAAATAAAATGGAGGCATAGATAAATAGGACTGAGGTGTGGGTTGAGAATATACAAAAAGTGTTTAATAAAGACCTAGAAGAAACAAAAATCAGACAATCAGCAATGACAACACAGTAATTGAAATAAAAAATACACTTGAGTGAAAAAGTAGCAGAGTCATTGAGGCAGAAGATTGGATAAGTGAGCTGGAATATAGAATGGTGGAAATAATGGAAGCAGAGAAGAATAAAGAAAGAATGAAAACAAAATAGGACAGTCCCAGAGACCTCCATAACAACATTAAGCACACTGACATTTGGTCCAAGAGGCAGAAAATAAAAGAAAGTGTATTAGAAAGTATTTAAGGAGATTACAGTTTAAAACTTCCCTAACATGGGAAAGGAAATAATCACCCAAATCCAGGAAGCCCAGAGAGTCCCATACAAGATAAGCCTGAAGAGAAACACACCAAGACACATATTAATCAAACTAACAAAAATTAAACACAAAGAAAAGGTATTAAAAGCAGCAAGGGAAAAGCAACAAATAACATACAAAGGAATCCGCATAAGGTTAACAGCTGATCTTTCAGCAGAAACTCTGCAGGCCAGAGGGAGTGGCAGAATATACTGAAAGTGATGAAAGGGAAAAAACTACAACCAAGATTACCCTAACCAGCAAAGATCTCATTCAGACTGGATGGAGAAATTGAAAGCTTTTTTAATTTAAGCAAAAGTTAAGAGAATTCAGCAACACCAAACCAGCTTTACAACAAATGCTAAAGGAACTTCTCTAGACAAGAAACACAAGGAAAGAAAAGACCAACAAAAGCAAACCCAAAACAATAAAGTAAATGGTAACAGAATCATATATATCAAAAACTACCTTAAATGGAAATGGATTAAATGCTCCAACCAAATGAATACAAAAACAATATCCATATATATGCTATTTACAATAGACATACTTCAGGCCAAGGACATGTACATACTAAAAGTAAAGGACTTGGAAAAGAGATTTCATATGAATGTAAATCAAAAGAAAGCTGGAGTAGCAATACTCATATCAGATAAAACAGACTTTAAAATAAAGGATATTACATCAGACAAGAAAGGATACTACATAATAATCAACAGATCAATCCAAGAAGAAGATATAATAGTTATAAATATATATTCACTCAACATAGGAGCACAATACATAAGGCAAATGCTAACAACTACAAAAGGGGAAATCAACAGTAACACAGTAACAGCAGGAGACTTTAACACTATCACTCAGACCAAAGATAGATCATCCAAACAAAAAATTAATAATGAAACACAAGACTTATGTTGATGTATGGCAAAACCAATACAATATTGTAAAGTAAATAATTAATAATAATAAATTTTTTAAAAATAATAAAATTATGTCAGAAACATAAAAAAAAGATACATTAGACCATATGAACCTAACATATCTACAGGATATTCCATCCAAAAGCAATAAAATATACTTTTTTTCTGAGGTACACATGGGACATTCTCCAGGAAAGATCACAACATGGGTCACAAAGTCAACCCCTGGTTAATTTAAGAAAATTACAATTGTATGAGTCATTTTTTATGACCAAAATGTTATAAGATTAGATAGATATCAATTACCAGAAAAGAAAAAAAAACTATTAAAAAAAAACCCACAAACACGTGGAGACTAAACAATACACTTTTAAATAACCAAGAGATCACTAAGAAATCCAAGAGGAAGTCAAAAGATATCTATAAACAAGTAACAATAAAAACATGACAACCCAAGACCTATGGAATACAGCAAAAGCAGTTCTATGAGGGAAGTTTAGAGCAATACAATTCTACTTCAAGAAATAAGAAAAACATGATCAAGTGGAGTTTATCCCAGGGATGTAAGAATTCTTCAACATATGTAAAACAATCAATGTGATACAAAATACTAACAAATTAAAAACAAAAAACATATGATCATCAAAATAGATGTAGAGAAAGTCTTCCACAAAATTAAGTATCCATTTATGATTTAATAAACTGTCCAAAAAATCGGCACAGAAGGAAACTTTTGTTGTTGTTAAGTCATTAAGTTGTGTCCAACTCTTTTGTGACCACACAGGCTGTAGCCTGCCAGCCTCCTGTATCCATGGGGTTTCTCATACAAGAATACTGGAGTGGGTTGCCATTTCCTTCTCTGGGGTATCTTCCTGACCCAGGTATCAAATCCAAGTCTCCTGCATTGGTAGGTGTATTCTTTACCACTGAGCCACCTACATCAACATGATAAAGGTTATATATGACAAACCCACAGCAAACATTATTCTCAATGGTGAGAAACTGAAAGCATTTCCTCTAAGATCAGGAACAAAACAAGGGTACCCATTCTCACCATTGTTATTCAATATCATTTTAGAAGACCTAGACATGGCAATCAATAAGAAAAGAAATAGAAGGAATCCAGATTGGAAAAGTGGAGAAGGAAATGGCAACCCACTCCAGTATTCTTGCCTAGAGGATCCTGTGGACAGAGGAGCTTGGTGGGCTGCTGTCCATAGGGTAGCACAGAGTCAGACACGACTGAAGCGATTTAGCATGCATGCATGCACTGGAGAAGGAAATGGCAACCCAGTCCAATATTCTTGCGTGGAGAATCCCAGGGACAGAGCAGCCTGGTGGGCTGCCAACTATGGGGTCACACAGAGTCAGACACAACTGAAGCGACTTAGCAGTAGCAGCTGCAGCAACAGATTGGAAAAAAAGATGTAAAATTCTCACTATTTGCAGATGATGTGATACTATACATAGAAAACAGTAAAGATGCCATCAGAATATAGTCAATGAATTTAGCAAAGTTACAGGATACAAAATTAATACACAGAAATCTCCTGCATTCCAACACACTAACGATGAATAATCAGAAAGAGAAATTTAGGAAACAATGACATTTATCACTGAAACAAAAAGAATAAAATACCTAGGGATAAAACTATCTAAAGTGACAAAAGAACGGTATGCAGAAAACTGCAAGACACTGATGAAAGAAATTTTAAAAATGACACAAACATATGGACTGACAAACCACGTTCTTGGATTGGAAGAAACAATACTGTGAAAATGACTATACCACCCAAAGCAATCTACAGATTCAATGCAGTCCTTATCAACTGATAAATAACATTTTCCACAAAACTAGAACAAAACATTTTACAATTTGTATGGGAACACAAAAGACCCTGAATAGCCAAAGCATTCTTGAGAAAGAAAAGCGAAGCTGGAGGAATCAATCTTCCTGACTTCAGACTATACTGTAAAGCTACAGTCATCAAGACATGTATGGTACTGGCATAAAAACAGAAATACAGACCAATGGAATAAGATAGAAAGCCCACAAATAAGACCATACATTTATGGGCACCTTATCTTTGATGAAGGCGCCAAGAATATACAATGGAGAAAAGACAGCCTCTTCAATAAGTGGCTCCCTGGTGGCTCAGAGGGTAAAGCATCTGCCTACAATGCAGGAGACCCAGATGTTCAATCCCTGGGTCAGGAAGATCCCCTGGAGAAAGAAATGGCAACCCACTCCAGTATTCTTTCCTGGAAAATCCCATGGACGGAGGAGCCTGGTAGACTACAGTCCATGGGGTCGCAAAGAATTGGGACACGACTGAGCAACTTCACTTTCAATAAGTGGTGCTGGCAAAACTAGACAGCTACATGTATTATAAAAGAATGAAACTGGAACACTTCCTAACACCATACATAAAAATAAACTCAAAATTGATTAAAGACTTTAATTTAAGGTCAGAAACTATAAAACTCTTAGAGGAAAACAGGCAGAACACTCTTTGACATAAATCACAGTAAGATCCTCTCTGACCCACCTCCTAGAATAATGTTAATAAAAACAAAAGTCAACACATGGGACCTAAATAAACTTAAAAGTTTCTGCATAACAAAGGAAACTGTAAACAAGATGAAAAGACAACCCTCAGAATTGGAGAAAACAATTGCAAATGAAGCAACTGACAAAGGATTATTCTCTGAAACATATAAGCAGTTCAAAAATCAGAAAAACAAACAATCCAATCAAAATAGGCAGAGAACCTAAATAGACATTTCTCCAAAGATAACATATAGATAGCCAATAAACATATGAAAAGATGCTCAACATCACTCATTACCAGAGAAATGCAAATCAAAACTGCAATGAAGTATCACCTCACACCAGGTACTTCACAGCTGGTACCACTTCCCAGGCACTACTCGATGGTAAAGAATCCACCTGCAATGCAGGAGACCTGGGTTTAATCTCTGGGTTGGGAAGTTTCCCTGAAGAAGGAAATGGCAACCCATTCTAGTATTCTTGCCTGAAGAATTCTATGCAGAGAGGAGCCTGCTGGCTACAGTCCATGGAGTCAGAGAGAGTCGGACATGACTGAGTGACTAACACAAGTACATAAGTCAGAATAACCACCATCAAAAAATAAATGCTTGGAGAATATGTGGAGAAAGGGACCCTATTGCCCTGTTGGTGGGAACATAACCTGATACAGCCACTACAGAGAACACGATGGAGATTCCTTAAAGACTAGGAATAAAATGACCATATGATCCAGCAACCCCCTTACTAGACAAATAAACTGAGAAAATCACAATTCTGAAATACACAGTCAACGTAACGTTCACTGCAGCACTATTTATAACAGCAAGGACATGGAAGCAACGTAGGTGTCCACTGAGAGACTAATGGATAAAGAAATTGTGGTACATATATACAATGGAATATTACTCACCCATAAAAAGGAACGAATTTGTGTCAGTTGTAGTGAGGTGGATGAACCTAGAGCGTGTTATACAGAGTGAAGTAAGTCAGAAAGAGAAAAACAAATATAAATTAATGAATATATATGGAATCTAGAAAAATGGTACTGATAAACCTATCTGCATGGAAGGAATGAAGACACTAGATAACCTAGGGGACAGAATGCAGGGGGCATGGAAGGGAAGCTCAAGAGGGAGGAGATATGTATAGTTCAGTTCAGTTCAGTTCAGTTGCCCAGTCGTGTCCGACTCTTTGCGACCCCATGAATCGCAGCACGCCAGGCCACCCTGTCCATCACTAACTCCCGGAGTTCACTCAGACTCATGTCCATCGAGTCAGTGATGCCATCCAGCCATCTCATCCTCTGTCGTCCCCTTCTCCTCCTGCCTCCAATCCCTCCCAGCATCAGAGTCTTTTCCAATGAGTCAACTCTTCGCATGAGGTGGCCAAAGTACTGGAGTTTCAGCTTTAGCATCATTCCTTCCAAAGAAA
>NW_011485336.1:4262-6319 GCF_000754665.1 Bison bison bison | reverse complement strand
TTTCTAAAGCCCACTTGACTTCACATTCCAGGATGTCTGGCTCTAGGTCAGTGATCATACCATCATGATTATCTGGGTCATGAAGATCTTTTTTGTACAGTTCTTCTGTGTATTCTTGCCACCTCTTCTTAATATCTTCTGCTTCTATTAGGTCCATACCATTTTTGTCCTTTATCGAGTCCATCTTTGCATGAAATGTTCCCTTGGTATCTCTAATTTTCTTGAAGAGATCTCTAGTCTTTCCCATTCTGTTGTTTTCCTCTATTTCTTCGCATTGATCGCTCAGGAAGGCTTTCTTATCTCTTCTTGCTATTCTTTGGAACTCTGCATTCAGATGTTTATATCTTTCCTTTTCTCCTGTGCTTTTTGCTTCTCTTCTTTTCACAGCTATTTGTAAGGCCTCCCCAGACAGCCATTTTGCTTTTTTGCATTTCTTTTCCATGGGGATGGTCTTGATCCCTGTCTCCTATACAATGTCACAAACCTCATTCCATAGTTCATCAGGCACTCTATCTATCAGATCTAGGCCCTTAAATCTATTTCTCACTTCCACTGTATAATCATAAGGGATTTGATTTAGGTCATACCTGAATGGTCTAGTGGTTTTCCCTACTTTCTTCAATTTAAGTCTGATATGTATAGACTTATAACTAATTCATGTTGTTGTATGGCAGAAACCAACATAACATTGTAAAGCAATTACCCTACAACTAAATAAAAACAAAAATTAAGTCACTAGAAAAGAAGAGAAAATGAACTCCAAATTATAAATTCTGTTCTTTCACTGTTTCTAAAGATTTCAAAAGGTTTCTCAAGTAGCACAATATATTTGTATTTCTAAGCCTTAGTTTTTCTTTTTTCTTGTCTTTAGCATAAATTATTGCTCAGATGATTAACCACTATGTCTGTTCAACATTTACTCACCTGCAGACACTCAAATTCCATCTCCTTGGTCAGAACATTTTGCTTTATCTTTTTAGGAGGCAGAGCCCAACACACCTTTTCTATGTTGCATGAGGCTTCTCACCACAAAAGTGGATTTCTCTTACCATCCCAGGCTCCAAGTGCCTGCTGACCCTGTCCTGCTCTAATTCAGACATTAGAAGTGTCTTTGTTTTTCTTTAAAAAAAAAAAAAAAGCCAAAAAAATAAAAATTAGAAAAAGCCCTTCCTGTGAGGCAAGTTCATGGCCTCTGTTTCAGAGATGCAGGCCTGCCAGCACTGCCTCCCACACCACTGAGGGAGCCAGCTTCTTGATGGAGCAAGACAATCCCAGCATGCCTTTAAAACCATAGCATGAGCAACACAAATGAATTAAATAGAAGCTCCCATACAGAGACTTCAGTCTTTTCAGCAAGTAATCAATAAATCTCAAGTATCCTAAAATAAAATTTCATAAGCAGGCTGGAATGGAATTTAGATGAATGGTTTTGATCTGCCTCAAACCAAGCTGAAAGCTTCTCTTTGCAAGAGCCTTCCCAAGTCCCAGCCACCATTTTTAAAAGTCATCTAATCAGGTTTGCTGTTTGCTGTTAAATGATGTAACTAAGGAGTCCTTTCGTTGACAAACTGAGAATTGTTCAAAAACTTTGAGAGTATGAATTATTTAAAATTACTCAAAAATTACATCTTCCATCTGACCTCCCAATCTGGAAACCTGTTGACTTTTGACAACCCTGCACATTCTAAGTCTAGTCATTAGCTGAAACCAACCATCTCCAATTCAGATCCATCTCTAAAATGAGACTGTCATTCACCTCAATTGCTCCAGCTCTCAAATCTTGTTTAAAAGATTTCAATAATCTCTTCCTTGGTTGCCACACTCATGCAGCCACCTCCCACTGTGCAGGGAGACCTCAGCTAAAGCAACAACAAGCACACCCATCTCCTGCCAGGAAAACACCTTACAGATCTCCAATGATTCTGTGACAGAATTCTGTGTCCTGGTCTGGCCTATGCATGTGCCCTGACCCATGGCCTTCTGCCCAGCACATCTCCTCCCATACTCCTCAAGGGCCCCTTTGCTCCTGCCACCCCAGATGACTCCCTGTTTTCTGG
>NW_011485336.1:0-343 GCF_000754665.1 Bison bison bison | reverse complement strand
ATAGCATATTAAAAAGCAGAGACATTACTTTGCCAACAAAGGTCCATCTAGTCAAGGCTATGGTTTTCCAGTGGTCATGTATAGATGTGAGAGTTGGACTGTGAAGAAGGCTGAGCACTGAAGAATTGATGCTTTTGAACTGTGGTGTTGGAGAAAACTCTTCAGAGTCCCTTGACTGCAAGGAGACCCAACCTGTTCATTCTGAAGGAGATCAGCCCTGGGATTTCTTTGGAAGGAATGATGCTAAAGCTGAAACTCCAGTACTTTGGCCACCTCATGCGAAGAGTTGACTCATTGGAAAAGACCTTGATCCTGGGATGGGTTGGGGTCAGGAGGAGAAGGG
>NW_011485335.1:13559-14535 GCF_000754665.1 Bison bison bison | reverse complement strand
CAGGGGTAAAGCATCTGCCTGCAATGCAGGAGACCTGGGTTTGATCCCTGAGTCAGGAAGATCCCCTGGAGAAGGAAATGGCAACCCACTCCAGTACTCTTGTCTGGAAAATCCCATGGACAGAGAAGCCTGGTAGACTACAGTTCATGGGATCACAAAGAGTCAGACATGACTGAGCGATTTCAATTTCAACCACAAATTAATCATACTGCTGCTTATTCATTATTAATGCATGAATCTTTATACCTATAAATAAATATGGATTTCTTTTCACATTATATTTTCACTTTTGATGCTGAGTGTTAGTATTATGTTTAACATCTATAGTGTTTTCTATCATATAAGACAATACTGATTGGGTACTGACAGATGATTCACTTTGTAAATAGTTTAAACTTTTACAAACTGTAAACTGTTAAACTGTATTGATACAGTAGTATAAATGCATTTTCTTTATGAATTTCTTAATATTCCTTTTCTCTAGTTTAAGAATACATAATACATATATTAATAACATACAAAATATGTGTTAATAGGCTGTTTATCTTATAGGTAAGTCTTCAGGTCAAGAGTAGGCTATTAGTAACTGAGTTCAGGGGGAGTCAAAAGTTAAATGCAGATTTTCAACTGCATAGAGGTTTGGAACCTCCAACCCCCACATTATTCAAATGCCTACTGTGCTTTTAGGGTCCCTTCAAATTTAGAGACTCTGAGTACTCTTTCTGCTTTTATTCTGAATGCCATGTATTCCATAATGTGTAATTTGAAATGGTGCTTGTTCAACTAAATAAAGCGTGTCCTACAGCAGCTACATACATGAGCTGATTCCTACAAAAATGACTTCCCAAAACTGTATGAGATCATACAATGAATTAGAAAATAATCAGATATTGATTCATTTATCTTTAGTTTTACATGACATCAGTAATTTTATATCTAATTTCTCTGGTCCAACCACCAGCTCTTTGAGGTGGAA
>NW_011485335.1:8611-10139 GCF_000754665.1 Bison bison bison | reverse complement strand
TAATTTTCCTTAATCAGAAAATGAGAGTATCAGAAAATTAGCATATACCTCAATGACTATCTGACCTTGAACAATCTTTTTATATGTCAAAATTAAATTACTGGGTAGGGAAATGTCATGTGACACAATAATAACAAATATATCAGAAAGCGTGACAAACTAATTATATACCAGTGCACCAGATATATTTTAGCATTTAGATAGACTGTCTAGAAAATTCTAATGACTCTTAAAATCCACAGTAATAAAAAGAAAAACATGTTAAAAGAGTTTATGGGTGGTATGTTTTTAGCCTTTTTTACTTTGTGATTCCAAATTTCAAGGCCAGGAAACAAAAAGCATATTAGGAGTTCATTCATTCATTCTCTCTCCCCTATATTTTTTGGACTTTTTTGTACTTTTATAGTGGATTTACTTAATGGGTATTTCATCATTGTGCATAAAGTCATTTTGACTACAATACATAACACATTTAACAACACTGGAAATTACTGAATGACTTTTAAAATAATAAAACCATTTTATAAGACAAAAGAACCTCTTGATATATTTGAGAATTCTCCTGAAACCATTTTTTTCTTAAGGTATTATTAATCTCTGTACTGTGTTAAATGAACTAAGAAATATAAAATCAGAATTCTAACCAGATTTGAACTGCTAATGTGACATTATAAAATTTGCAATAAAAGGGTCATGTTACATTATGATTAGCAACACAAAGATTACTGGATTGTGATGATTTCTTATTAGCTATCTGGGTTGAAACATGATAGATTTTAGGCTCTGGAATTGCTAAACTGATATAAATTCAGATTCTAGGTCTGCTACTTAATAGCTATGGAATCATGAGTATATTACTTCAATTCTTTAATAAATGTTTTTAAAACATTTATTTATTTTTTACTGAAGGATAATTGCTTTACAGAATGTTTCTGTTTTCTGTCAAACTTCAACATGAATCAGCCATAGGTATACATTTATCCTCTCCCTTTTGGAGTCATGATTAAATTACTTAAATTCTTAAGTCTCTCATCTATAAAACATATAACCTTTATCTCCACATGGATGCTATGAAAATTAAGATAAGAGAATGCACTATGAAAATGCCCAGCATGGTACTTCAAAAATTATAGATTTTTCAGTAAAATAACAAAACTAGCATGATATAGTAGAAAAAGAATATGACAGTCTCAGAATCCTAACATGCCAGGGCTTAAATTGGTATCTATAACTTATAAACTACATTATGATAAATAAGTTACTTGATATTTATACTTTAGTTTTCTTACCTATGAAACTGGAGTAATGATGATAATAAGCTTCATATATTTATTTGATGATAAAATGAGAAAATACACAGTGAGCATTCAATAAAATATCCATTTTCTTAACCTTACCTAAAAATTAAATGGAATCTATAGCTTTTAGAAAAGTGTATATCTGGTATGACACTATAAAAATAATTAGTTCTTATGTCTTCTATAAGACAAAGGATAACTGAAAAAGTCCTTATTAAAAAAAATAAAAT
>NW_011485335.1:4885-5233 GCF_000754665.1 Bison bison bison | reverse complement strand
AAAGAAAAGTAGCCACAAGAAGTGAGGAACTTGCCACGAACTCCACACACAGGTTTTCTTTCTTGACAAAAACAGGAAGCAAACAAACTCTGGCCATTATGCTCCATTTTGTGTTCAGGATATTAATACAACAAGAAACTCTGACTTTATATTCAAGGCCTTAAAAGTTAATGCTGGAAGTTATGAATACACAGCACCATGAAGTTAATAATTATGTATTAAAATGTCATGGCATTTTAAAATATTTAATTAACAAAGTACCTATTCTGTCAAGAACAGAAAAGCAATGCTAAAGCTGGTTAAACAATAAATATGATCCAGTAATCCCACTCCAGGGCATATATCCAG
>NW_011485335.1:0-544 GCF_000754665.1 Bison bison bison | reverse complement strand
TTCTACTAGGAAGAGAGTAGAAAACTAGAATGCTTACTTTAAAAATATGACTGAGCTTTGTTACTGCTTTAGACATTTGCTCAAAGGTTGTATTTACATTATATGACACTGAAATAATAAAAGCATCTGACACAACTCAGCTCACTTACATGGTCACATAACATTGTAAATTAAAAAATTTGGGGGCAATTTATATTTAATTCCACAATAAACACATACTGAATAAAGTGATCATCAAAAATTTGTTAAATGAGAATGTAAAATAAAAAATGGAGAGAGAACTCAACAGATGTACTAAAGATTCAGAGAAACTATATGTCATCAATCAGCCAGGAAGAAATAATTTACAACCATACAGAAAAGAAGACCCATTTCCTGTCAGAATTTGAAAGCACTACAAATACAGTTAAGAATACATACAGTTGATTCTCATTATTTGCATTAATTATGTTTCATTTGCTAAACACTGAATTAGCAAGTAATGAATCATTATTCCTAGGGGGAAAAAGGATTTGATTCCTGAAAGCCTTTGGTCAGTGGTTGC
>NW_011485334.1:24283-24868 GCF_000754665.1 Bison bison bison | reverse complement strand
ATATACAAGTATATATTCTGTGAGGAATGAAAAATGAAACTAAATCTTCTTTCTATGTGAAGTTTTCCAATTTAAGTGGGAAGGAATTAGAAATAGCAAATATTCATAAGTCATATGATAGAATACTGAGTTTGGCAGTAAATGCCAAGAGGAAGTTCATTGTGAGTTGAAAAATAACTTCTTGGAAGAACTAGATTTTAGAGAATTTGGATAGCCAGAAAAGCAGGAGCTTCCATCTTATAAAAATATAAATAAAGATAAATGTGTCAAATATGCCATATGAGACACCAGGAAATAACATCTTAGTGTTTTACTCAGAGGCTAGAGAGAACATCGAGTTGTATTAATTTTTATTCACTTTGAGACAGCATAGTTAGAAGGATTCTGTGTAATTATTATAGAAATGCATCATCTTTTTTAATATATGAAGTACTGTTAAGAAATTAGATTGTTTATCTGTATATAAAGCAGAGAAATTACTTTGCCAATAAAGGTCCATCTAATCAAGGCTATGATTTTTCCAGGGGTCATGTATGGATGTGAAAGTTGGACTGTTAAGAAAGCTGAGTGCCAAATAATTGATGG
>NW_011485334.1:23315-24183 GCF_000754665.1 Bison bison bison | reverse complement strand
GGAGTTGGTGATGGACAGGGAGGCCTGGTTTGCTGTGATTCATGGGGTCACAAAGAGTCGGACATGACTAAGCAACTGAACTGAACTGAATTGATGTGTTCATTTGATTAAATCTGGAGTCTTGTATAAAAAATGATTTTAAAAATTCCTTACTGTTTTATACAGTTGCCTCTATTAGTAGAGAACTGAATAAGCCAAATTGCTTATCCTTAATAAAAAAATCTCACCATAGATATTTTAAAAACCATCCAGATATTTTAAGAAAACTTCTCAACATATGTATACTTGAATTTCCCACAATGTCCAAGCTGACTGACTTTAAGGAAATCCAGTTAGCATTTATTTAGAAATATCATTTCAAAGTTAGTGGTTACAGTTAAGTATATTAGTTTTTAGAAAATACAGATATGCAAAAAGAGGAAATAATTCTGTCATGTAATTACATACATGTGATAATCAATGACAGCATTTTGGTTAATATCCTTCTAGTTCATTTTCAAAAATTTATATCATAACATTCATATTACATGTTTTATATGTGACAAATTATTTCCAGTTTTGTACATGTATTTTATTCTTGCTCTGTTTTATCATCATTATTTATTATTAAGGTTTATAGTCTTTATATAGTCAAATATTGCATCATTTCCATTATAGTGTATGATTTTTAGATCATGTTTAGAACTGTATTAAATTACATTAACATATGTGTAATTAAGTCTTATTACACAATTAAAAATCTTTAAAAGTTCAGTTCAGTCCCTCAGTCGTGTCCAACTCTTTGAGACCCCATGAAATGCAGCACGCCAGGCCTCCCTGTCCATCATCAACTCCCGGAGTCCACCCAAACCCATGTCCATCGAGTCGG
>NW_011485334.1:17861-20791 GCF_000754665.1 Bison bison bison | reverse complement strand
ATGGGTGTTTTATTTAGGATGGTCAAAGAAGATCCCTATCAGAAATTGACATCTGAGCACAGACTTGAGTGAATTTAGGAAAGAAGGCATGTGACTGTTTGGGGGAAGAGTATTCTAGGCAGAGAAAATAAGTGCAAAAGTCCACTCTATTTTTTAACAATCATTATAGTCAGTTTAGTTATTCACAAAGGTATAACCCTTTTCCCTTTTGAAACCATCTTGATAGCTTTTCTTCCTAGTCAGCTTAGTTTTGAAACTAACCATACCTGCATGATAATCTGAAGTTTAAGAAAATACATAGGAAAATAACTGTTTTAAATTGAATTTAGTATAATGGTGATAGTTTTACTGACTTCATTTTGAGTACCATGTAATTACTAGGAAATGGTTTCTGTAAAAGTGCTGAGTAATCAAGAGCAGCTTATGGCTATATAAACTTACAAGTGATGGCAATTATTTCTTTTAATAAAAACTGATAAATGGAGAATGTATAACAGGCTATAAAAAGAGGCTAATAAGAGCTGGGCACAATTATAATTTATTTTTCAGAATAATTTTGTATATAAGAAAATGGCTGACAGCTCGGCCATATGGCAGAGCAAGAACAGAAGCACACTGGTTTTAGGGAAGATTTTATAGAAAATATCATCACTTGAATGAGTCAGAAAGTGTGCTATGGTGTTAAATTCACATTGGATGGCAGATGGAAGTGAGCTTCCATATCAAGTGCAATCTTGGGTTTGAATTTCAGAGTGTTAACTGGCTGCCCTTTTTCCATATGATTCTGTTCATAAGGAGATCCATGCTCAATATTTGTACCAATCCATCATTCTGTAATTTTTGCCCTTATATTCTTACCTTGTTCCATTTTTTACCTGTGTGGTTTTGAAATGTTTTAGCTTTCTGCACATTTTCTCTGCATTAAATATGAAAAATCCTTAAGGGATAGGAAAATACATACTCAGATCAACAACTATAGCACTGTTTTGTTAGGCCCACTAAAATATATGATGTAAAGCTGTTTCCTTAACAGGTAATACTCAAGCTAAACAGATGAAAGAATGAATAGTTCAAAGGAATTGTAGATGAAGATACAAAATTGAAAGTATATTTCTATAAACCTAACATAGAGCTTGACTAATATTGATGGGATAAAGCTGTTACCACTGACCCCCATTTCTTGAAATGTCATGATTTTCGTGCTTTGAGAAATGTCTTTTCAGTGCTCATCCTCTCAAAAGTACACAGTGAAGTTTCCAGATCATGTGATAATGTGATGGCATCATCATTCTGTAAGCTAATAGGAAATGTGCTTATGTATACAAGTATTCTATTGTTTGTAAAATTTGTCATAATTTTAATACCGTAAGTTTTGATAGATATAGGCCATGTAGGCAAAAGCTCTTTGGAGTCTTCAATAATTCTAAGAGTATAAGGGGCTTCTTAACTAGAACATTTGAGAACTGTTGACATAAATTGTAACATCTCTACTTCTCCATTCCTCTCTATCCTCTCTATCCCTCCTTAGGCTCTACTTTCCAGTTTTGCTGAAATATTAGAAATTATCTAAGCTTATCTTAATTTGTATTAAGTTACCAGTTGCATGTGTACATGGCTTTTCTTCTGCTTAGAATGTCCTTCTTTCCCTTTACTTGAAGAACTTCTAGTGATTCTTAAAATTATAAAAATTATAGTGCAAGCCTTTGCTCTCCTATGAAGCTCTGTAAGAATTACCTTGATAGGCAGAGGTACACTATCCATTATGGTAATATAGCACTATTTGCAGTCGTCAATGATAGCATGTGTGATGCTTTGAAAATGATTTTTGATCAAAATGACAGAATAGGAATTTTCTACTATTTTCCCCAAAGAACATAAATTTTGACAGTCACCTTATTCATGAGAGTGACTTTGTGAAAGTCTGAGACTTGAGGGGCAAAGTTCTAGCACACCACTGGAACAAAATCAATCTGAGATTGGACACATTGAAGAGGGTAAGAGGAACAATTTTACTTTACCTGCATCATCTCTTCCCAGAGGCAGCACAGCCCAGTGCCAAGAGAGACTTTACTGATCCAAGAATTCTCCCATAGGGGAAAGTGAAAGCATATGAATGAGCATCCAGCTTTTCCAGCTGTGTAGGATGCTGCCAAAGAGACCTCCTTGTCCTTACCCTATCCAGATTAAAGTGTATGTGCTTCATGACCCAGGGATGGGGAGCAACTGGGAGAATAGCCAGAGATCTGGGAGGGCATCAGCAGGATGTAGATCCAGTAACCTCTTCATAGATTCCACCAGCCTGTCTATTTTCCACTGGGTACACCTTGCCTATGTATCTCCCCAACTAACCCATGGGCACCCCCAGTGCTTTATGTAACTTACCCACACATTTCCTTTGCCTTGTGGCTGGCTCCATGTGCAATTCCCTGAAAGTGGCAAGACTGAGCTTTTACTGATGGCTAGTGAATGCATCAGAAAGCTAGCACAACTATGTGGAACGGGAGACAGTATAGAAACTTGAGATCCAGCACTGTCCTAGGGAAAGCAAATAGGAAGCTGTCAGCTCTGGTCTGACTTTGCAGAATTGATAGAAGGCATATAATCTTTAGAATTCCTTCAAGAAGGAACAAGACATATGGAGCACGAGTATCCATAGGAAAAGTCTGAGAAAGCCCCAGAATTCCTAACAGGGCTGACTTAAGGCACATTGTCAAACCTTTAGGTAGCCTAAGGCAAAAAAAGAAGACTCAAATAATCATAAATGAAAGTGGAAACATTACAACTGATGTCACAGAAATACAAAGAATCATAATAAACTACTATAAATAATTATATGCCAACAAATTGGAAAACGAAGAGATGAATGCATTCCTAGAAATAGACAACCTGTTAAGACTGAATCATGAAGAAATAGAAAATCTGAGCAGACT
>NW_011485334.1:14608-15302 GCF_000754665.1 Bison bison bison | reverse complement strand
GCAGGTTTGATCCCTGGGACCAAGAAGATCCCTGGAGTAGTAAATAGCAACCCACTCTGGTATTATTGCCTGTAAAATTCTTTGGACAGAGATGCCTGGCTACAGTCTATGGGGTTACAAAGAGTCAGATATGACTTTGCAACTGAACAACAAGGAAGTAAAAAATCTTTATTCTGTAAACTGTAAAACTCTGAAGAAAGAAACTGAAGAAGATACAAATAAATGGAAAGATACCTGAGGTTATGGATCAGAAAAATTACTATTGTTAAAATATTTATAGTACCCAAAGCCATCTATAGAGTCAATGCAATTCCTATCAAATTTCCAATAGCATTTTTCATAGGAATAGAAAACAATTCTAAAATTTTTGTGGAACAACAAAAGACCTGGAATAGACAAAGCAATTCTGAGAAAGAATGACAAAGCTTGAGGCAGCATATGTCCTGATTTTCAAGTACATTGCAAAACTATTTGAATCAAAACAGCATGGCACTGGCATAAAGGGAGACCTGTAAGGGTGGCACTAGTGGTAAAAAACCCACCTATGATGCAGGAGACACAGTGAGACATGGCTTTGAACCCTGGGTTGGGAAGATACGCTAGAGAAGAACCTGGCAACCCACTTTACTATTCTTGCCTGGAGAATCCCTTGGACAGAGGAGCCTGGTGGGCTATAGTTCATAGGGTCCTAAAG
>NW_011485334.1:13724-14508 GCF_000754665.1 Bison bison bison | reverse complement strand
GAACTGAGAGCCCTCGAAATAAAAACATGTATATACAGTCAATTAATAATTGACAAAGAGCTTCCCTGGTGGCTCAGTTGTTAAAGAATCTGCCTGCAAAGCAGGAGACTGTCTGCAAAGCAGGAGACCTTGGTTTGATCCCTGGGTCAAGAAGATTCCCTGGAGCAGGAAATGGTAACCCACTCCAGTATTCTTGCCTGGGAAATCCCATGGACAGAGGAGCCTGGTGGGCTATAGTCTGTGGAGTCTCAAGGGTCAGATATTACCTAGAAGCTAAACCACCACTAATAATTGATAAGCCAAAAATATTCAGTGGATAAACTCTCTTCATTTAATAGTTGTGAGAAAACTGGTATTCACTTACAGAAGAATTGAATTAAACCTTATCTCACATCACTTATAAAAGTAAACTCAAAATGGGCTTAGGTTAGGACCTAAAAAAAAAAAAGACCTAAAATCACAAAAATCCTAGAAAACATCAGGATAAAGCTTCTTAACTTTGGTCTTGGTAGTGGTTTTTTAGATATTAAACCAAGAACATAATCTATAAAAGCAAAAATAAGTGGGACTAGATCATGCTCAAAAGGTTTGGCAAGGCAAATAAATAATTGAGAAAATGAAAAGGCAACCTATGGAATAGGAGAAAATATTTGCAAACCATGTATCTAATAAGTGGTTATACAAAATATTTAAGGGACTTATATAATTCAAAAGCAAAATGTCAAATAATCCTCTTAAATAATGGGCAATGAAATTGAATAGATATTTTTTCCAAGTGGCTGAA
>NW_011485334.1:8016-10653 GCF_000754665.1 Bison bison bison | reverse complement strand
ATATATACATTTTTGACAATAAGTATTTTTTACAAGTTTATTGTTAGCAAAATTGTTATATATGTATATGTGTGTGTGTGTGTGTGTGTGTGTGTGTGTGTGTATAGTGTGATGATTTGATATCTGTATACATTTTGAAAGGATTCCCACCTTTCATAGTTAATTAACACATTTTTTTGTGTGTGTGAGAATGGTGAAAGATATACCCTTAGTAAATTTCAGTTTATGATTCAGTATTATCAACTGTAATTAACATGCTATACACTAGATTTCAAAAGTTATTCATCTTACAACTAAAAGTTTGTATCCTTTTACCATCCTGTCCACATTTCCCCTGCCTGTCAGCTCCTGACAACCACCATTCTCTCTGTTTCTATGAGTTTAGTTGTTTTCTTTTTTTGATTCTACATATAGATTGGAATAATGTAGCATTTGTCTTTCTCGTCTGGCTTATGTAAACCCTCCAGGTTTGTACAGGATTTCACAAATGACAAGATTATTTTTAAGGTGAGTAATATTCCATTGTGTTATATACAAAAAATACATATTTTTACCCTTTCATCCATAGGTAAGCAGTTTGTTTCCATATTTTGGTTATTGTGGATTTAGTACAAAAAACATGGAGTTTCAGATATCTCTGTGATCTAGTGGTTTTGTTTCCTTCAGATATATACTCATAAATGGGATTCCTGGATCATATGGTAGTTTAATTTAAAATTTCTTAAGGAACCTCCATAGAGGTTTTCATCGTGGCTATATGGATTTACATGCCCACCAGCAGTGCACAATGTTCCCTTTTCTCCACATTCTCTCTAACACTTGTTATCTCTTGTCTTTTTGATAATAGGTATCTTCACAGATGTGAGGCAATATTTCATTGTGGTTTGGATTTTCATTTCCCTGGTGATTAGTGATGTTGAGCATCTTTTCATATACTTATTGACCATTTATATGTCTTCCTTGGAGATACGTCTATTCAGATCATTTGCCCATTTTTTATTTGGGTAACTGGTTTTGTTAATGAGTTGTACGAGTTCCTAATATATTTTGGATATTAACACTTTATGTATTTTGGATATTAACTCCTTATCAGATATGTGGTTTCCAAATATCTTTTACATTCTGTAAGTTTCCATTTTATTCTGTTGATGATTACCTTTAAGCAAAAGCTTTTTAGATTTGATATAGTTCCACTTGTTTATTTTTTGTCTTTTTTGGTTTGCTTTTGATAAGAAATATACAAAATTATTGCTAAGACAAGTGTCAAGGAACTTATCCCTTGTGTTTTCTTCTAGGAGCTTTATGGTTTCAGGTCTTACCTTCACATCTTCAATCATTTTGAGTTGATTTTGTGTATGGTATACGATACCAGTTTCATTCATTTGCAAGTGAATATCCATTTTCGCCAGTACTATTTATTGAAGAGACTATCCTATCCTGTATAGTTTTGGTGCCTTTGTTGAAAATTAATTGGCCATATATGTATGGATTTATTTCTGGACTTTTGATTTCATTGCATTTGTCTAAATATCTGGTTTCATGCTGTGCCATTTGACCTAATAGTGGAACACGGATGTGAATTAGGGAAAGAACAAAAAGTGTGGTCTTGGCCCAAGAGTAGATTCTATTGTCTCCTATCACCATATCTATTCACTTAAACCAGCATCTGTATTCATTTTCTTTGCCTTCCTGCTAGTTAGAATAGATGAATTCCCTGTGCTCCTAAGAAAACCAATCTTTCCAGTTTTGTGCTAGATCATAACCCTTTTCACCTTGTCAAGAACGCTATGTTAGCTGTTCTCCTACATGATCAATGTTTTCTTTCTCTGTGGTTATTCCCTTTAGCATACCAATGTGCCCTTTCTCCCACCTTAAAAGAAACCAATCTCTTAAATCTAGTCCCCTATGTTCTACCACCTTCCTCCTGATTTTTCTATTCTTTGCTGTGGAAGTCCTCAAAGTTTAAAACACTTTAATCTCTAAATCCTGTGTTATGTTTGATTTTGATTGTTTCTCTCATCCAGAATGTCAGTTCTACCTGGCATGATTTTTGTTTGTTTTGTTCCATGAATTGCCAGCACCTAGAACAGTACCTGGAACACAGTAGGGACTCAATAAATACTAGATGAATAGTAGTTAATTTTCTTTTAAATTTATTAGTCAGCATCTGTGTAAATAAGTGTTGGTCCATATTGTATCTACTGATAACAATGTGTTGAGAGTAAACGACATTAATATAGAGTTCATGTGGTAAGGTGAGACCTCCTAGAGGAGTTTAAAAAAACTTGAGACTTCTGATTTTTTCACATCTTGTTTGGTGTTTTTCTATGATCTTGTTCTTCCAATTAGTGCTTCAGGTTCTCTGTATTTCTCTTGGGCATGGTTAATCCTGGAGACACAAGTTTTGGAGGTAGTTCTGTTTTGTGCCTCTTGCTGACAGAGCTATGAACTCTAAATAGAACTGGAGAAAATGAAAGTCTGCTTTTCATTCACTTATTTTCATCTTAGAGGCCTCTTAGCTCCTTTGTTAGTATCAGGGATAGGAAAGTGAAATCTCATCTTCATTATATTTCTAATTTCTATCTGTGAATAACAAGGATATTAAAAGCTGTCTGATAAATAATAAGACATAAAGTT
>NW_011485334.1:5000-6018 GCF_000754665.1 Bison bison bison | reverse complement strand
CTCCTGAGAAATCTGTATGCACGTCAAGAAGCAGCAGTTAGAACTGGACATGGAACAACAGACTAGTTCCAAATCGGAAAAGGAGTACATCAAGGCTATATACTGTCACCCTGCTTATATAACTACACATTGAGACTTTTCCCCTTTGATTGGGAAAGCAAACACATAATAAGGCTTAAAAACAATTATAAAACAGAGTAGTACAAATTTATCTATCTGGCTAATTCAAGGCCTGTACATGTCAAGCTGAATATTTAGGATCCTGCAGACAATTCATCTACATATCTATAGGATTTGGAAGCTTACTAGCTGAATGTTTTGGCTTAAGATTTTTATAATATCATTTGCTGAATCTCTATTCTTAGATCTGACATAGGAAAATGGTATGGTGGTAGTCTTGGTTCTTGATAGTGTTGCATAATTATTCTTCTCAATCCCAACACATTGATAGGTATTTGAATATGTATATGCATATATTGGACATTGTGCCCTAAACAAGACCTACAGAAACAACTTTTCACTTGGCATTTTCCTCCTCTATTACCAGTGCTATATTTGAATGCACTGTTGTATGACTTTGTGCATAAGTGAGTTTAAAATAATTATAACCTGCCACATTTTATGTCTTGTTTCAATCGAATGTTTTTAGTTGTGCTTTATTGGCAATTCCAGTGACTTGGAAATGGACTGATACATGTAGATCCTTACTAGTGGACATTTTGATTGTTTCCAAGCCTTTATTTTTCCCCAAATTTCTACAATGAGCATTTTTATGCATGCTCAGAAATAGTTTCTCTAGGCTATTTTCCTAGAAATGGAATAGCTGGGTCATCATGTATACGTGTCTTTAATTTTATTAGATATTGTTCTGTATATCTATCTGTTTATATATATCAATATCAGTTTACCTCTACCTGAGGTCTATAAGCATTTACCTTTCTCTCTATCAAATGCTTGTATTATCTTTTTTATTTTATTTTATTTATTTATTTTTTAAATTTATTTTTAAAATTTATTT
>NW_011485334.1:4097-4900 GCF_000754665.1 Bison bison bison | reverse complement strand
TGTTCATCTTATTTAAGAAATTTTTATTTGCCATAATGTTACAATTATTCTGCTATAATTGTATTCATGATGTATGCTAGGGCTCAGGTTTTATATCTTTTATATGTGTAACCACTAGTATTACTTTAATAAGTAGCTTACCATTTTTCCACTAATTTGTGATGCCTTCTTTATCATAAACCATATTTACATATGTACTTGAGTCTACTATTCTCTTTTTTTGGTCCCATTAGTTTATTTGTCCTCCCGGGGTCAATGTCACATTGACTTATGAAGCATTATAATAAATCATGATGTATTACAATAGCTTTGTATTTACTTCTTGTTCTTCCTCAAAATTGTGTCTTAGCTATCTCTTGGAGAAGGCAATGGCACCCCACTCCGGTACTCTTGCCTGAGAAATCCCATGGACGGAGGAGCCTGGTGGGCTACAGTCCATGGGGTCGCGAGGAGTCGGACACGACTGAGTGACTTCACTTTCACTTTTCACTTTCATGCACTGGAGAAGGAAATGGCAACCCACTCCAGTATTCTTGCCTGGAGAATCCCAGGGATGGGAGCCTGGTGGGCTGCTGTCTATGAGGTTACACAGAGTCGGACATGACTGATGTGACTTAGCAGCAGCAGCAGCTATCTCTTACAAATTGTGAAGTCAGCTTCTCAAGTTCCAGAAGAAATTCTATTGATGATTTTAAATTGAGATAGCATTAATTTTATAGATTAATTTGGAAGGGTGATATAACTTCATGGTGTTGAATATTCCCATCTATGATATAGTATAACTTTCAGTATATTAAGTATTC
>NW_011485334.1:0-646 GCF_000754665.1 Bison bison bison | reverse complement strand
CCAGTTACAGTTACCTCGGTTGGGAACCTTAGAGGATTTGAGGCTTTTTATGCAGCATTAAGGTTACTTGCCTGCACATAATATTGCAATTATTAAATCCCAGCAGTGCTACTTGGAATAAAAGACAAATGTTTATGTCTTTGAGGAGCTCATGTTCCACATCCACAAGGCAAGTATAATCCACACAACCTATTTATATAAAGATAATTTGGCACACTAGAGTTTACTAATTATTAAGGCACTGACTAACTCAGTAGCATACTAAAAACAAAGATCTGAAGCACACTCTCTTTTCTGGGTACCACGGCAAGGACAAAGGTTGAGAGGCTTATCTTGAAAGTGTCACTGAGCATATCTAACCTTTTGGGTCCCTTGCCATGGAAGCCACTTTAACATTGTTCTCTAGTGTTGTTTCAACAAGGGTGAAAATAACAAAAGAGTTCCCTGAGAGTGGGAATAGAATTGCAGGAAACCACGACATAAAAAGTCAACTGACCTTTTTTATTTTTATACAATGAAGCAACTTAAAATGTCTCTGCTTACTAATAAGGTTGGAGTCCTCAGATATTTCTGATGAGATATGGTCCGAGTATTAGAAGTAATCTTCCATGTAGTGAATATGTTTTACTGTGGTAGGCATTTTCAG
>NW_011485333.1:13700-14249 GCF_000754665.1 Bison bison bison | reverse complement strand
AAGGAGTGGATTTTCCCCTTGTGCCTCCAGAAAGAACCCACTCTGCTGGCACTTTGATTGACACCTTGATACCCCAGAACACTGTTTAGACTTCTGGCTTCCATAATTGTATGAGAATTAATTTCTATTGTTGTAAGCTTTTATATATAGATTGGATAAACAACAAGTTCTTACTGTATAGCACAGAGAATTATATTCAATATCCTATGATAAACCATAAAGGAAAAGAGTATTTTAGAAAAAGAATGTAATCGCTTGGAGGAGGAATGGCAACCCACTCCAGTATTCTTGCCTAGCGAATCCCATGGAGAGAGGAGCCTGGTGGGCTACAGTTCATGGGATCCCAAAGAATCTAACATGACTGAGTGACTGAGCACACACACAAGCAAAAAGACATTTCAAATTGGTACAAGCACTAAGCTGAGAAAAATGACAATGTAGATAAATATTTATGGACATTGGAAATTGTCCTTGAATATGTTTAAGTGGGGGGAAAAGTTTGAAAAATAACAAGAAAAAAACGCAGTTTGTGGTTACACACATGCATAT
>NW_011485333.1:10316-10504 GCF_000754665.1 Bison bison bison | reverse complement strand
GCTGCCCTCTCCCCCTCCCTCCCTCTCAGCATTCTTTCCTCCAGTCCTTTCCTCTGGGGGATGTTGGAGGGGAAGTGCAACTTTCTGCGGTGGGTACAAATGGGCAGCCAATCCCACTCTTCAGTCATTCTTTCCTCTGGACGTTCAAGTGGGCCACCAGTGTTCCCTGAGCATATACAACACCAGGG
>NW_011485333.1:8843-10216 GCF_000754665.1 Bison bison bison | reverse complement strand
GTCAGGGTGGTGGCAAAATCTGATCTCTGGGCCCACTCTGCCATTGCCCTGGTGGGCTTGCCATCAAGCAGGCAAGCAGCGAGGCTCTGGTAAATTCCCACTGTGTGCCAGGCCTTGGGGAGAGAAGACATTCCCCACCCCTCTGTCCACGCCTGGTGCCTTGGCTTCACCATCTGGGAAATGAAAGGGTTGGATTCTGTGATCTTGCAATTTCCTTCCAGCTGCAACCTTCCAGGGGAGTATCTGAATGCCCTTTTGAAGCTCTGAGTTCTGTAGGAAAATGATTACCATAAAAATGTTTCCAGGTTGGTGCACTGGCTTCTGTCAGGGCCTCACTGTTTGACAACCACTGTGAAGACTTAAGTGATATTTACATACAAAAATGTTTTACTATGGTACACCATCATTGCCCCTGATGTCAGGAGCCAAAGATAACACCCCATTACAGGCCTTCCCTGTTAGATGAAGAAAGAAAGATTCATTCACTCATTTAGCTAAGCCCAACTGTGTACACAAATCTTTAGTAGGTGCTATAAAAACTATGCCTGATCTCACCAAGGGCTCAGACAACACAAAGTCATCTGATGTGGGGAGGAAGAGACTAGTCCTCTAAGAGCGTCCACCTTCCACTTCCACCTCCTTCTCAGGGTGAGAGGGCACCAAGGGGGCAGATGCTTGTGTGCAACAGCTTTAAGAGTCCCACGGGCAGAAAGTGATTCTTGAGAATGAAAGGAAGCGACCTTCCGTGGTTTCTGCCCGGGGATCCTAATTCCCTACCCACTATACTCTGTACTCACTGCTCGTTTCCTTTCCCTTACCTGTGAAAGCCCTCCAAACACCTGAAGACAGAGCTCCTCCTGGCCATCTCTGCCGTGGGTGCCACGGCCTGTTCCTGCAGCCGTGTCTCAGGTGACACCTGTGTGCAAGGCGCACCACCCACCGCACTGACTCTTTGCTCTCATTCCTTTGAGGCGGCTTCCTGCATTTCATCCTGGGAATCCTTCTCGTGCGGCAGATCACGAAGCTGTCTGCGGGACAAAGAGATGCCTTGGCTCTTAGAAAAGAACTTCCACTCTCAAAGAACAGACAATTCTTCAACCGACCTTTATTCACATATCCTGGAAAGCCAACCAGACATGCCTTTAGTCCCACCCACATCTCCTTCTGACATTGACCGATGGAGAAGTGAAGTGACTTGCTCAGGGGCACATAGGAGTCCCACACAGAGTCACATGTGGTCCCCAGTTCTCTTTGCCACCCCCCCCCGCCCCCCGCAGCCCAGTTATCAGTCTCTTGTACCACCTCAGGAGCTGAAACTCCAATACTTTGGCCACCTGATGCAAAGAACTGACTCATTTGAAAAGACCCTGATG
>NW_011485333.1:4613-6234 GCF_000754665.1 Bison bison bison | reverse complement strand
GTGGCTGATGGCTTGATAGTAGGCAACAGTTTTTGTCTATAGCAAGATAGAAAACTATCATGTAGGCTGAAGGTGCCACAGGGAATACTGAAAGGAGAAATGGGACTTGGCAGGTGGCAGAAATGGGGGCAGAATCACTTCAGGTGGGGACATAGAAGGATTCGGTTCATGACTGAGTTGTTTTGGATGTCCTGTAAAGTGGTCCAAGGTGTGGGTGTAGGAGCAAGAGGGAGTTGGGGGGCATGAGAAGGGGAAATGAATGGGGAGAGGGAAGCACACGGGAGAGATGGATGTCCTGGGGCTATGTGGAGCTGGCCCTGACCTGGGAGCTAAATGAGCCAGCAAAGGTTTTAATATGGAAATGTTTTTAATGGCTAAAGATGCCTCTTGCAGTCTCACAACTCAGGAATTTCTTTGAGGGTCTTGGCGCCAAATCCTTGCAACATAATTATCAGGGAAGATAACATCCTGCCTTTGGCTGTCACATGACTCCAAATTGTTAAACCTAAGAATGGTATGGCTTGTATCCTAGCCCACTTAGCCCAACTGAGGTTTCTGTCTTTGCAGTCCCTAGGAGGTGCAGCCCACTCTGGTTTCCTGCTTATTCAATGACAACAAATATTTCTTTTTCTACCTTTCTGGAAATGTTTCCTGGCCTGGAGGGAAGTTTGTTTTTAACCCAATTTCCCCAGCAATATATACAAGCTTGCCTACACACGGATGCCCACACCTACAGCCCATAGACACGTACACACCTGCACATCCCTCAGCCTGCCCTCCTGGGAGGCAGAGTCTTCTTCCCAGCACTGTGCCTAGAATGGCTCAGCCAGGAAGGCCAAGGCCACACGTGGTCATCCATCTCCTTCTTCCTCTTTTATTGTGTATTTTCCACTGTGCCTAAATCACCAGCTCCTCGATGTCTTGCTTCTCCTGGGCTTCATTTACCCACTTCTGCAGCACTTTTCCTTTCTCTAGTTTTTGTAACTTTTACAACCAAATCACAGAAAAAGAACAAGTAAAAACAAAGAACACGGATCATTAAGAACACGTGTACCCCTGAAACTCAAATAATGTTCTATGTTCTATCCCTGGGTTGGGAAGATCCCCTGGAGAAGAGGACGGCTACTCACTCCAGTATTCTGGCCTGGAGAATTCCATGGACTGTATAGTCCATGGGGTTGCAAAGAGTCGGATAAGACTGAGCGACTTTCACTTTCATGTCTATTAAACCTCAGTAAAAGAAAAACAAAACGGAGAATAAGAAAACGAAACAAAAAAAGAAAAAGAAAAGTCCTGAAACAAAACTTATAGCTCTTCTGCCTTGAGAAGCTGCCTAGAACTTTTGGTTTTTCCTTGGGTGTCTCTCACTCAATCATTCATCAGTTATATATTAATTGTATTGGATGAATATTGGGAGTGCAGCTTGGGCTGGGCGTGCCAGCCTGGGGTAACAAGAGACCCCAGAGTCCCTACTTGACCACCTGGAATACACACTGCATCTGGCCCAGACTCCACTGGCTTCCAGGGGTAGTGGGTGGGGTTTTCTGGTGGATGGGGCTTCCCAGCCTTCCAGGGCCTGCCCTGGCCCACTGGGCAGAAGCAGGCCTCCTGCGAGGTGCAG
>NW_011485333.1:0-849 GCF_000754665.1 Bison bison bison | reverse complement strand
CCCCAGCCCCAAGCATCCAGTATCGTGCATCAAACCTGGACTGGCAAGTCATTTCATATATGATATTATACATGTTTCAATGCCATTCTCCCAAATCATCCCACCCTCACCCTCTCCCACAGAGTCCAAAAGACTGTTCTATACATCTGTGTCTCTTTTACTGTCTCACATACAGGGTTATCATTACCATCTTTCTAAATTCCATATATATGCGTTAGTATACTGTATTGGTGTTTTTCTTTCTGGCTTACTTCCTTTCTATAATAGGCTCTGGTTTCATCCACCTTATTAGAACTGATTCAAATGTATTCTTTTTCATGGCTGAGTAATATTCCATTGTGTATATGTACCACAGCTTTCTTATCCATTCGTCTGCTGATGGACATCTAGGTTGCTTCCATGTCCTGGCTATTACAAACAGTGCTGCGATGAACACTGGGGTACATGTTTCTCTTTCCATTCTGGTTTCCTCGGTGTGTATGCCCAGCAGTGGGATTGCTGGGTCGTATGGCAGTTCTATTTCGAGTATTTTAAGGAATCTCCACACTGTTCTCCATAGTGGCTGTACTAGTTTGCATTCCCACCAACAGTGTAAGAGGGTTCCCTTTTCTCCACACCCTCTCCAGCATTTATTGCTTGTAGACTTTTGGATCCCAGCCATTCTGACTGGTGTGAAATGGTACCTCATTGTGGTTTTGATTTGCATTTCTCTGATAATGAGTGATGTTGAGCATCTTTTCACATGTTTGTTAGCCATCTGTATGTCTTCTTTGGAGAAATGTCTGTTTAGTTCTTTGGCTCATTTTTTGATTGGGTCATTTATTTTTCTGGAGTTGAGCTGTAGGAGTT
>NW_011485332.1:15660-17363 GCF_000754665.1 Bison bison bison | reverse complement strand
TTTGCAACCCCATGGACTGTAGCCTGCCAGGCTCCTCTGTCCATGGGATTCTCTAGGCAAGAATACTGGAGTGGGTTGCCATTTCCTTCTCCAGGGGATCTTCCCAACCCAGGAATCGAACCTAGGTTTCCTGCTTTGTAGGCAGATGATTTACTGACTGAGCTATTAGGGAAGCCCTTATATTATATATATTTGGTGCCATATATTTTATATATTTTGTTCCAATGTTCAGGATTTTTAATCCTGAGTAGAAAGGTAGCTTAATTAGCCTAGTCTGCTATTTGATAAAATACTCTCTATACTTGTTCTTATTGTTTTCTCACTTGTTGTTTTCTCACTATTACTGTCCTACCTCTTCCTCTATGGTGAAATCTAAGTCCTATGGGCAATCCCCAGCATTGTCTCTTTGCTGAAGACCTTTCTGATTTCCCTGGAAGTTGATTGCTCCCTTATGATTTTGACACCATCATTATTACATTTTTCACATTGTAATACAATGATGCTTTCCCACTCTGGTGTCCTCATTAGGGTTTGAACACCTTGGTAGCAAGAATCATGCAGTTTCCAATTTGGGATTCCTAAGTACAGTTCTTTTAAGATCCCAAGAAGCCAGTCACTGTATTTATTATGCTATGCATAAATGATATACTTTTTTTAAGTTTTCATATAATGTTTCATAAAAACATGCTTTTATATAGATTGATTCATTTTAATATTATTTCATAGATTTTAAACTTAGTTAATTTATTAAATGTTATTCCTTTCTTATGCTGAATAACTATAATTAAAGTAGTTTCCATTAAAATTATTCTCTTTGAAATGTGGATTATTTTCTTGTTCATGTAATACAAGTGTTTCAAAACCAGTAATAAAGACTTAATACACTAGGAAGGATATTTACACAGTAATAGCATTAAGACTGGAATTAAGTACATGCATTTGATTTCTCCATGAACCATATGCTCTCAGTTATGACTGGAACCGGCTCCATCACTAGGTATGCCTAATTAGGCATTTGCTTAGTCAGTTTAGAGTCCTGTGAAATCCTAGGACTCACATACTTTACTTACATAAGAATTAGACTCTATGGTCATTTTCTTATTTCTGTATCCCATTATCCCTAATGTTTAGTTCTACCTGGAGCATTTCATCTCATTATATTTGATGGTCATTGTGAATGAAAATAAATCAAATTAAATGTAAATTTCATTAATTTTGACAAAGTGGCAGAAAACTAGATCTAGATTTCTGAAAAGACCAGAACATAAGTTTTGGAAAAAAAAAAAAAGGCAATCAAATATTCTTACTGTGCTGATTTTAATGAGGTTAACAAAGTTGGGCAATTAAAGGGTTTTGAGCCCCTGCATTTATACATATATATGAAAAAAAACATGTAAATGGTACTAGTAAGATGTTGGAAACAAATTAGTGTCTCAAGCAGGTTAAAAGATGCTCCCTGTATCAATTTATTTGTTAATACATTTTTATCATTAGAGAACATTTAAACAGTCCAGGCAGGCCTTCATTTAAATTACCAAAAAGCATGACTTTGAGGAATTCAAAAGATAAACATGTCAGTATGTTATGTCTATTAAAAAGTATACTAGTTTATCTCACGGAGAAGGCAATGGCACCCACTCCAGTATTCTTGCCTGGAAAATCCCATGGATGGAGGAGCCTGGTAGGCTGCAGTCCATGCGGTC
>NW_011485332.1:11940-14823 GCF_000754665.1 Bison bison bison | reverse complement strand
AGTGCCCATGGCCACATTAGTTGACCTCCCTAAAACTTAGTTTATTCAGCTGTGAAATGGGGTTGTAAAATTACCTGACCTATTGGATTATGGTGAGCATTTAGTGAGAAAATATTTCATTTGTGGTGAATACATTTTTCATCTAGTGACTGCCTAACCCTGGTAAGGGTAGAGCAGGAATGAGGAGAGAAAATTAAAACTGAATCATGTATTGGCTTGTTTATACTTTCCCACCTTTCAAGTGGCTTATTCCATATGTTGAAAAAATAGAAGAATTTTCAGATAACAAGACACTGCTTTGAATCTAAGATGCCAATTATTAAATATTTCCCAATTTTAGAGAAGTCAAAATGTGATTAAATGTGCATCTCAGAATTCATGATTTTTGGTAATACAGTAGTGCCCCCATTGTCCATGAGGGATACATGTCAAGATCCCCAGTAGATGCCTGAAACCATGGGTAGTACCGGATTCTCTCTCTCTACATATACACACACACACACACACACACACACACACACATATAAATATGAGATAAAGTTTAATTCATAAATTAGGTACAGTAAGAGATTAACAATAACTAAAAATAGAATTACTAATAATATACTTTAATATGCTGCAGTTATAACAATATACTGTTAAGTTTTAGAAGTACTATAATAAGTTATATGAATGTGGTCTGTCAAAAAAAATCTAATTGTAAACTTTAATGCTTTTCCATCCTAACTAAGCATTTAGCATGCACTATGGCCATAACTTTGGCACTTCGAGGTGTGACAGTAAAACTAGCATGTGTTTTTTTCTTCCTTTAGATTTTCATGGATAGAAGATTTGTTCTTACTGATGATCTTAGCAAACTCAGCATATAATTTTTTTCTTTCCTTTATAAGATGATAACTTCCACCTTTTCACTTAATGGGAGCACTTTCCAACTTGACTGGCATATTTGAATTGCCAGCATCATTTTGCACAGCAAAGAAAACCATAAAGAAAGCAAACAGACAACACACAGAATGGGAGAAAATGTTTGCAAACAAAGCGACTGACAAAGGATTAATCTCCAAACTATAAGGGATTAATCTACAAACTATACAAAGAGCTCATACAACTCAATATCAAAAAACCAAACAACCCAATCAAAACATGAGCAGTACTAAATAGACATTTTTACAAAGCAGACAGACATTTGGCCAAAAGCCACATGAAAAAAAAAAAATTCAATATCGCTAATTCTTAGAGAAATGCAAATTGAAATGACAATGTGATATCACCTCACATAAATCAGAATGGCCATTATGAAAAAATAAACAATAAATGCTGGAGAGACTGTGGAGGAAGGGAACCCTCCCACTCTGCTGGTGGGAAGTGTAAATTGGTACAACCACTACAGAGAATAGTAAGAGGTCCTTTAAAACTAAATATAGAATTACCATATGATCCAGCAATCTCACTCCCAGGCGTATATCTGGAGAAAACCAGAATTCGAAAAGATACAGGCACCCCAGTGTTCAGTGCAGCAATTTACAACAGCCAAGACATGGAAGCAACCTAGATATCCGTCAGCAGATGAATGGGTAAAGAAGACGTGCTACACACACACACACACATATACGTATACATATATATACACAATGGGATATCACTTAGTTGTAAAAAAAAAAAAGAACAAAATACCATTTTCAGCAACATGGATAGACCTAGAGATTAACAAACTAAGTGAAGTAAGTCGAAGATAAATATCATATGACTCTAATAAAAAAAAATTGAACTTTTTGACAAAACAGAAACAGACTCACAGATTTTGAAATCAAACTTACGGTTACCAGAAGGGAAATGTGTGGGGAGGGATAAATTAGGAGACTGGGATTAACATATACACACTACCATATATAAAATATAACTAACAAGGACATCCTGTATAGCACAGGGGACTACTCAATATTCTATAATAACCTATATGTGAAAATAATCTGAAAAAGTGGCAAGAATGGCTATATATATGTGTGTGTATGTGTGTGTGTACATATATATGTATATGACTCAATTGGCTGTACAACCGAAACTCACACCCTGGAAGCCATTTTCAAGTAAAATTAGGGTTACTTGAACACAAGCACTATGACTGTTTTTGTTGTTGCTTAGTCGCTAAGTTGTGTCCGACTCTTTGGGACCCCATGGACTGCAGCCCACCAGGATCCTCCATCCATGGGATTTCCCAGGCAAGAATACAGGAGTGTGTTGCCATTTCATTCTCCAAGGGATCTGATCTTCTCAAGCCAGGGATAGAATCTACATCACCTGCATTGGCAGGCATATTCTTTACTGCTGAGCCATCATGAAGTCCAAGCACCATGCTACCCATACTGATATCATAATAGTCAATCTGATAATGGAGATAGCCTGACTAAAAGGTGGATTACACTGGACAAACAGATGTTTCATGTTTTTGGCAGAAATGAGCAGGAAGGTACATGATTTCGTTACACTACACAAAAAGGTATGCAATTTTTAAATTAGAAATTATTTATTTCTGTAATTTTCCATTTAATATTTTCAGACTGTGAGTGATCATGGGGAATTGAGGTCGCAAAAAGTGAAACAATGGAAAAGGGAGGACTACAATAGCTAATAACTATGAGCACTTACAATATGCTAGGCACTATTCCAAATGCCAAAGGACTGGAAAAGGTCAGTTTTCATTCCAGTCCCAAAGAAGGGCAATGCCAAAGAATGTTCAAACTATCACATGATTACACTAATTTCTGCTGCTGCTGCTGCTAAGTCACTTCAGTCGTGTCCGACTCTGTGCGACCCCATAGATGGCAGCCCACCAGGCTCCCCCGTCCCTGGGATTCTCCAGGCAAGAACACTGGAGTGGGCTGC
>NW_011485332.1:10304-11840 GCF_000754665.1 Bison bison bison | reverse complement strand
AGAGGAACTAAAGAGCCTCTTGATGAAGGTGAAAGAGGAGAGTGAAAAGCTGGCTCAAAACTCAACATTCAAAAAACTAAGATCATGACATCTGGTCCTATCACTTCATATCAAATAGATGTGAAAACAAGCGAAATGGTAAGAGATTTTATTTTCTTGGGCTCCAAAATCACTGCAGATAGTGACTGCAGCCATGAAGTTAAAAGACATTTGCTCCTTGGAAGGAAAGCTATGACCAACCTAGACAGCATATTAAAAATCAGAGACATTACTTTACCAACAAAGGTTTATATAGTCAAATCTATGGTGTTTCCAGTAGTAATGTATGGATGTGAGTTTGACCATAAAGAAGACTGAGCATTGAAGAATTGATGCTTTTGAACTGTGGTGTTGGAGAAGACTCTTGAGAGTCCCTTGGACTGCAAGGAGATCCAACCAGTCCATCCTAAAGGAGATCAGTCCTGAATATTCATTGGAAGGACTGATGCTGAAGCTGAAACTCCAATACTTTGGCCACCTGATGCAAAGAGCCGATTCATTAGAAAAGACCCCGATACTGGAAAAGATTGAAAGCAGAAGGAGAAGGGGATACCAGAGGATGAGACTGTTGGGTGGCATCACTGTCTTGACGGACATGAGTCTGAGCAAGCTTCGGGAGATAGTGATGGACAGGGAAGCCTGGTGTGCTGCAGTCCATGGGTTCTCAAAGAGTCAGAAACAACTGAGCAATTGGACAACAAAATTCCAAATGCTGTACACACATTAACTTATTCTTTATTTAAAAAATCAAGTAGTGACTATTATTATCTTTATTTTGCAGAGATAAAGTAACCTCTCAGCTAGTATAAACAGCTGAGCCTTAACTAGGGAGGATGGATCCCTATACTGAATCTACCTACACCAATCCATGGTCACTCCCAAGAGAAACACACATGACCATGAGATTCTTTTGTGTAAGAGCCAAAGGTGGTGGGACTTCCTGGGCAGTTCAGTGGTTAATACTTCATGCTCCCAATGCAGGGACACAGATTCAACCCCTGGTTGAGGAAGTAAGATCCTGCATGCTGTGCAGTGTAGCCAAATAAAATAAACGTTCTTTTTTTTTTTTTTTAGATTCAAGGGTGGAGAATTGATGAAAGCAGTAAAGGGAAATAGGAACTGTTATCATGTAAGTCTTCCACCATGCTCATGTCTGTTATTTATTAATGTTACCTAATGTTAGTGCTGAAATAAGTATAACCTTATAAGTGAGTTAGGGAGACTTGAAACAAGAATCAAATGTTAAAGTTTTTCAAGTGAAGCTATTCTGGGGAACAAAAGAAGAAAAAAACCTCACTGACGTGCAGTTACAAAACCCCTGGAAATCACTAGTTTGTTTACTGTCACTATACTTTTATCTTTTCCAAGATGTCATATAAGTCAAATCAGACAGTAGGTAGCCTTTTTGGATTGTCTTCTTTCACTCCAGTTCAGTTCAGTTCAGTCGCTCAGTCGTGTCCGACTCTTTGCGACCCCATGAATCGCAGCACGCCAGGC
>NW_011485332.1:4810-7972 GCF_000754665.1 Bison bison bison | reverse complement strand
CTGCAAAGAATATAATCAATCTGATTTCGGTGTTGACCATCTGGTGATGTCCATGTATAGAGTCTTCTCTTGTGTTGTTGGAAGAGGGTGTTTGTTATGACCAGTGCATTTTCTTGGCAAAACTCTATTAGTCTTTGCCCTGCTTCATCTTTCACTTAGCAATATGCAATTAGGAATCATTCTTGTCTTTGGTTGGCTTGATGGTTCATTACTTTTTATCACTGAGTATTACTGAATTGTATAAATAAACCATGGTTTGTGTATTCATTCACCTGTCAAAGGGTATGTTGGTTGCCTGCACTTTTGGGTGTTTATGAATGAAGCTGATATATTTATTTCAGGTATTTGTGTAGATATATTTTTAAAACAGTTGAATAAATATCTGGAGGTGTGATTGCTAAATTGCATGGTAAGGTTATGTTTAGCTTTGCATTGGCTTCATTCTTTTAGCTTGGTAACTTAAAGTAAATCATCAAGCCTTAGTTTCTTCATCTGTAAGAAGGAAGCAAATTTTTAATAACTCCAAAAGCTGTTGTGATATTTAAGAGAACATTTAACATTGTTCTTCACTCAGCAGGATTAATAAGTGCTAGGTTAAGTGTATTTATTATTATCTTTGACTCTATTTTTAAAAGCTAAATATAAATTGGTCCTTGTTATTCAATCCAGAAACCAAAATTTGTCCTTACATCACTCTCTCCTAAACTGATCAGTCAAGGAGTCTCAGTAAGTCCATCTCTCAAATATCTCTTAAATTCTTTTTATATTCTTCCTTTTGCTGAGTCAATGGTTTGCCTCTAACTTCTGTTGTTTTTCATATGGAATACTATAGTTCCTAAAAATCCTCTCTCAGCTTTCTTTTCATCATTTTCCCATCTATTGTCTATACTACTTGTTCCCAAATGCTGATCATATGCACCTAGAATAGTGACTCATGTATTGTAGGCATTCAATAAATATTTACTGAATAAATGAAAAGCATCCAACTAGTGTTCAAAGTGATAAAATGTCCAACACTCCTTTGTAAATAATGAAAATTAATGACTCGTCTGTACTTGTATATATAAATATCTGCTAATAATTTTACACATTTTCACCTCTGCATCTTGTGTTATCACCACTTCAAATGTATTTTAATTCTTCTGTGACATTGCCTATGCTGTTTGTTTATCTCTGTCTGGATCTTGCCATATACATACCTTTACTCTACTGCACACCTTACCCACAGCCAGATTCTACTGGGTGCTCTTCTCATATCTGTCTATACTACTGCTTACCAAGCTTTAATATGCATATTAGACACCTGCAGATCTTTTTCAAACTGCAGAGCATGATTCACTAGGTCTGGCATGGTACCTAAGATGTCTGCACTTCTAAACAATTCTTAGGCAATGCTGATGCTGATGATACATAACACACGGTCTTATAGCTGCTTTTCTTGTCTATTTCCACGAGACAAGGAAATCCTCTAATATTATTTTTTATCATTCAGTTCAGTCATGCAGTCACGTCTGAATCTTTGTGACCCCATGGATTGCAGAACATCAGGCTTCCCTGTCCATCACCAACTCTCGGAGCCTGCTCAAACTCATGTCCATCAAGCCAGTGATGCCATCCAACCATCTCATCCTCTGTCATCCCTTCTCCTCCAGCCTCCAATATTTCCCACCATCAGGGTCTTTTCAAATGAGTCAGTTCTTTGCATCAGGTGGCCAAAGTATTGGAGTTTCAGCTTCAGTATCAGTCCTTCCAATGAATATTTAGGACTGATTTCCTATAGGATGGACTGGTTGGATCCCCTTGCTCTCCAAGGGACTCTCAAGACTCTTCTCCAATACCACAGTTCAAAAGCATCAATTCTTTGGTGCTCAGCTTTCTTCACAGTTCAACTCTCACATCCATACATGACTACTGGAAAAACCATAGTTTTGACTAGAAAGACCTTTGTCAGATAAGTAATGTTTCTGGTTTTTAAGATGCTGCCTAAGTTTGTCATAGCTTTCCTTCCAAGGAGCAAGTGTCTTTTAATTTCATGGCTGCAGTCAGCATCTGCAGTGATTTTGGAGCCCAAGAAAATAAAGTCTGTTACTGTTTCCACTATTTCTGTATCTATTTTCCATGAAGTAATGGGACTGGATGCCATTATCTTTGTTTTTTGAATGCTGAGCTTTAAGCTAGCTTTTCAAAAAACACCATTTTCACTTATATTTTTCATATGTTGCTCATAAGGTTCTGGTTTTATTTATAATGTATTTTATTTCATCACTATCAGCATCATCACTAAATGACTAAAATTTTGGCAACATAGTAAAGAGTATATATAACAGGGCTAGAATCACAAATTATGTCTAGGGATTAAGCTACAGAGGTCCTATAATAGAAGTTGATGAGAACTGATTAAGATTTATATTGTAAGAGAGAGAGGCAAAAGACAAAACCATCAAACAAAATAGAAATTTGAGTATCACCTCCTTCCTTCACAAACAAACAGCCATCATTTCTAGAAATACAATAAGATTCCTTTAATGCCAAGATCATGATATGGATTTATTTTAATTTATACACAGACTTGCTTTTTTGACTTCAGAAAAAAGATGCAGAAAGCAGCAGAATTCTCTCTTTGGGATGATGATACACAGCATAACCCATGTTAGAGGTACAAAGGAAAAAAAATCATAATTTTTAAGTTAGAGTTTTAAGCCTTTTTCTTATTAGTCACCAATTTACATGAACACCAACCTAACAAATAGATCTTTCTAAAATGCTTTTTCCTGGTATATTTTGCACCTCTAGGATGCCCTATCACTCTTATATTTTTTTCAGGTTATACTAAATGACTTTGTATTCTCCCACTCAGAATTCCCACAGGCTCGGGGACAGTCCTAAGAGGGCAGAGGAATAGGACAGGGAGATCACTTTCTCCCCCACAAATTCATTGAAAGATCATTTGAATGCTGAGCAAATACCACCAGACAACTTCTGAACGCTGGCAGAGGACATCAGGCACCCAGAAAGGCAGCCCATTGTCTTCGAAAGGAGGTAGGACAAAAGATATCTTTAATAAAAGATAAAAAGAGAGACAAAAGAGTTAGGTACAGATACCCGTCCTGGGGAGGGAGTCTTAAAAGAGAAAACTCTCTCACCGGCGGGTCTGTGGGGGGG
>NW_011485332.1:808-2870 GCF_000754665.1 Bison bison bison | reverse complement strand
CCTTTTTCTTCCCCAGATCACCTCTATCTCCTTCCTCCCCCTTCTCTTCTCTACTTAACTCTGTGAATCCCAGGCTGTGGAGAAAACTTAGGGTACTGATCACAGGCTAGATTGGTCTCTCTCCTTTTGATTACTGGCTAGACTGCTCTCTCCCTTATTGATTCCCCCCTTCTCCTCCTGGTCACCACTATCTCCTTCCTCCCTTTTCTCTTCCTCATGTAACTCTGTGAATCTCTCTGGGTGTCCCTCACTGTGGAGAATATTTTCACCATTAACCTCGATGTTTTATCATCGGTGCTGTATGGATGGAGAAGTCTTGAGGCTACTATAAGAATAAGACTGAAAGCCAGAAGAGGAGGCCTAAATCCAAAACTTGAGAACACCAGAAAACTCCTGACTCCAGGGACCACTGATCGACAAAAGCTCATCCAAAAGCCTCCATACCTACACTGAAACCAACCTCCACCCAAGAGCCAACAAGTTCAAAGCAAGACATACCAAGCTAATTCTCCAACAAAGCAGGAACATAACCCTGAGCACAAAAATATAGGCAGCCAAAAGTCACATCAAACCCATAGACAACTCAAAACTCACTACTGGACACTTCACTGTACTCCAGAGAGAAGAGATCCAGCTCCACCCACCAGAACACCGACACAAGCTTCCCTAACCAAAAAAACCTTGACAAGCCACTCGTCCAACCCTACCCAAAAGGAGGAACCTCCACAATAAAGAGGAACCACAAACTTCCAGCATACAGAAAGGACACCCCAAACACAGCAATCTAAACAAGATAAAAAGGCAGAGAAATATTCAGCAGGTAAAGGAACATGATAAAAGCCCACCAAACCAAACCAAAGAGGAGGAGGTAGGGAGTCTAACTGAAAAAGAATCCAGAATAATGATAGTAAAAATGATCCAAAATTTGAAAACAAAATGGAGTTACAGATAAACAGACTGGAGACAAGGATTGAGAAGATGAAAGAAAAGTTTAACAAGGACTAGAAGAAATAAAAAATCAATCAATAATGAATAATGTAATAAATGAGATCAAAAGCACTCTGGAGGGAACAAACAGTAGAATAACTGAGGCAGAAGATAGGATAAGTGAGGCAGAAGATAAAATAGTGGAAATAAATGAAGCAGAGAGGAAAAAAGAATTAAAAGAAGTGAAGACAACCCCAGAGATCTCTGGGACAATGTTAAATGCCACAACATTCAAATCATAGGAGTCCCAGAAGAAGAAGACAAAAAGAAAGGACATGAGAAAATACCTGAGGAGATAATAGTTGAAAACTTCCCTAAAATGGGGAAGGAAATAGCCGCCCAAGCCCAAGAAACCCAGAGAATCCCAAACAGGAGAAACCCAAGGTGAAATACCCCAAGACACATATTAATCAAATTAATGAAGATCAAACATAAATAACAGATATTAAAAGCAGCAAGGGAAAAACAACAAATAACCCACAAGGGGATCCCCATAAGGATAACAGTTGATCTTTCAGTAGAAACTCTTCAGGCCAGAAGGGAATGGCAGGACATACTTAAAGTGATGAAAAAGAACAACCCACAACCCAGATTACTGTACCCAGCAAGGATCTCATTCAAATATGAAGGAGAAATCAGAAGCTTTACAGACAAGCAAAAGCTCAGAGAATTCAGCACCACCAAACCAGCTCTTCAACAAATGCTAAAGGATCTTCTCTAGACAGGAAACACAGAAAAGGTTTATAAACTCAAACTCAAAACAACAAGTTAATGGCAATGGGATCATACTTACCAATAATTACCTTAAATGTAAATGGGTTGAATGCCCCAACCAAAAGACAAAGACTGGCTGAATGGATACAGAAACAATCCCCCTATATATGCTGTCTACAAGAGACCCACCTCAAACCTAGGGACACATACAGACTGAAAGTGAAGGGATGAAAAAAGTTACTTCACGCAAATGGAGACCAAAAGAGAACAGGAGTAGCAATACTCATATCAGATAAAATAGACTTTGAAATAAAGGCCATGAAAAGAGACAAAGAAGGATACTACATAATGATCAAAGGAT
>NW_011485332.1:0-601 GCF_000754665.1 Bison bison bison | reverse complement strand
AAAAAGCCATTAGCCAGACTCATCAAGAAACAAAGGGAGAAGAATCAAATCAACAAAATTAGAAATGAAAATGGAGATATCACAACAGACAACACAGAAATGCAAAGGATCATAAGATACTACTATCAGCAACTATAGCCAATAAAATGGACAACTTGGAAGAAATGGAGAAATTCTTTAAAAAGTATAACTTTCCAAAACTGAACCAGGAAGAAATAGAAAATCTTAACAGACACATCAAGCACAGAAGTCAAAACTGTAATCAGAAATCTTCCAGCAAGCAAGCCCAGAACCAGACAGCTTCACAGCTGAATTTTACCAAAAATTTAGAGAAGAGCTAACACCTATCCTACTCAAATTCTTCCAGAAACCTGAAGAGGAAGGTAAACTTCCAAACTCATTCTATGGAGCCATCATCACCCTAATACGAAAATCAGACAAAGATGCCACAATAAAAGAAAACTACAGGCCAATATCACTGATGAACATAGATGCAAAAATCCTTAACAAAATTCTAGCAAACAGAATCCAACAACATATTAAAAAGATCATACATCATGACCAAGTGGGCTTTATCCCAGGGATCAAGGATTCTTCAATA
>NW_011485331.1:19266-20387 GCF_000754665.1 Bison bison bison | reverse complement strand
AGAGCTCTCACCAGGTACTGAATTTGCCAACACTTCGATCTTGGACTCCCCAACCTCCAGAATTCTGAGAAATAAACACTTGATACTTAACCACCTGTGTGTGCATACTAAGTCACTTCACTTATGTCCAACTCCTTGTGATCCCAAGGGCTATAGCCCACCAGGCTCCTCTGTCCATGGGCTTCTCCGGGCAAGAATACTGGAGTGGGTTGCCATGCCCTCCTCCAGGAGATCTTCCTGACCCAGGGATCCAACGTGGTCTCTGATGTCTCTTGCATTGGCAGGCAGGTTCTTTACCACTAGCACCACCTGGTAAGCCCATTCAACCACCCAGTCTGTGCTATTTTGTCATAGCAGCCTGAGCTGACTAATACAGCTGCCCTGCTTCCCCATCAAACAGCACTATTTGGTCCCGACTAGCCTTAGCCAGGAGCAAACACTTGTCAGGGCACATTAGTCCACAGGACACATCCTGTCCACATCATAGGACCAATATAAGATTAAATGTGACATTCCACTGGGGCAGGATGTAATGAATGAGAGTGGGACAAAGAGGGTGGGATCTGAGGATAACCTTGGGGACAAAATACCTTAGAGACCCTAACACATCAAGACACCTGGAAGACCACTGTTATGAACTAAAGCCAGGGAGATGTTCTACTTACTGTCCACAAAACGAGTGAATTTTATCCATGAATTTACTAGTCCAGTCCGTCCCACCAGTGCTGTTGGAAAGCTTGCAAGCTATCAAATTACTGAGTGCAAAATGAGTATTTTTTGTTTTGCTTCTAAAATGTGTTACTTTGGGGAAAGCACCTTAAAATGGGGTGGGGGGGACTTACATTTCAGATAATACAGATTGCTATAGAAGAAGCTGTTATAACAAGAGTCTCAAATGCAAAACCTATAAAGGACAAACAGGGGACACTAAGAAAAGAGGACCTGGTATGAGACGTTAGAAAGTATACCACGCTTCACTGAAAAGCAGGTTTTAAATCATCAAGTGGGCAAAAGTACACAGGGGACACCAATGGTTGCTTTCTACTTCTTCAACCTCTTAATTGTTTACTTGAGAATGCCTCATCCACTCCCATGCATTTCACATCCAACGAATACTTATT
>NW_011485331.1:13305-16895 GCF_000754665.1 Bison bison bison | reverse complement strand
AAATGTGGTCTTGAAAAATACATTAGCAAAACAGAAAAAGGTATCACCCAGCTCCCTGTTATCTAGAGATGCTCTGTGGGGAGCAAGGGGGCATCTTTCTTCTGTAAGTAACCAAGTTCGTTGGCATCTACTGGACATGTTCTGACGTGGAAATTATCTGGTGAACATCTTGACAGCATGAACATCGTGACCTGTGTGTTAACCTGTTTTCTGCTCACCAGTTGGAAAGCTTTGACTTCAAGAATGTCCCTCAGGATGATCAGCCAAAAAGTAAGTGGTCGAGTAAGTTTGCAGCAAATCGTACTTCACATGCTGCACACCATTCAGGCAATGAGATTACACTTTGCAGAAATGCTACCAATTGCATGAACACTGAGTTTAAATTCATCTGTGTCCTATATACCTGCTTTTCCTTTTGAGTACTTAGCAAAGGACTTCATAAGGCACTCAATAAATATTTGCTGAATGAATGTAACAGGAATTAATAATGCAAAATGTTTTTGAAAAGGTAATTGATGACAAATGGTAGGCAGAGAAAGCCAAAGAAAGTTCACCAGGGTTAGGAATGATGTGTACAAATTTGGTACAGTATCTAAGGAAAGAATTTACATTTAATAAATAACTTTGGAAACCAGGTTCTTTTGTGTCATTGCCTCTGGACCAGGCCACACTGGTGGCGGGAGAATTTGAGCCAAGCAAACTGTGACAGCAGTTTGAGAAAAAGAATAAATGATGATTAAACATTAGAAAGGAAGCCAAGAGAAACCTTTTGCCATCAGCTTTCTAGGGGATCTTTAAGACTAGAAAAACAATGACAATGACAACAACACACACCCCAATACTTCTTTAACTTTGTTACAGAACAAAGGGGGCAAACTGAGTGACATACAGAGGACCTTGGCCTCCCCATGATAACATGAAAGATGATAAAAAAGAATAAGGTTATGTTTCATCCGTGTTGAGCCTTGAGGCTCAGGTTTTAACACAGTAGTTGAACTTTCCCTGGCTCTCTCTGTATTCTGGGCCTGGATTGTCAAAGACAGTTTCCTAGCTTTTACACAGAAATTGATCCTATCTGTACAACGCATTGGGGCAAGCTGAGGGAACTAAGTGGTCCACAGATAACCCTCAGGGGGATATGCCCATCCCAGGCACAGCTTGATGGCCCAGATGCCAAGGGGGATCAACTTCTGGGCATGTCTGCAACTCGCTCATCATCTACCAGTACTCCATGGCCCATCTTTCACAAAGCTTTGCCTTAGAGAATGTTTCTCAGGATGATCAGGCCAAAAAGGATCCATCAGGTACATTTGCAACAAATCATCTTCATATGCTGCACTTTTTTAGGGTGTCACAACATATATGAGCAAAGGACGATATTAAGGTTCCATTACTTGCTTTTTCCCTCCCATGATTTTTCAGTCTCCTTATCCAGGACACTTACTAACACCTCACAGACCTAAACACACAGCACCAATGACTGGAAAACGACTAATGCGGCACCACTGCACCTTACCTGCCTTTCACTGGAGGATTAGTTCGGACCCTGAAATAACTTTAATCTTCAACAAGAAATCCTGTTGGGACGCTATGAATACCAAAGCGTTAAATACAATAATCACTCTTGTTACCCCCAAATGAGCTGCCCAGGAACCAGAGGTAAGTAAATTCAGGAGTCAGGGATCCCAGTCACTGACAGTAATTCATCAGCCACTGGCAAGAAGAACGCTAAACATGAGATTCCCCAAACCCAAGCTTACCCCCAGCCCTCCCCACCCCAGGAGACAGATTTATCTTTCTAGTTATATATTCCCTTGGCCATTGATGTAATTAGTGTATAATAACTGTGTACATATCAACTCACAGAAAAAACAGCGGACGTGCTAGTCAACTTGGCTGGGGGCCATCTCTTCAGCAGGGTGAGAAAACCAGGTATAAACATCTGTTATTAACTGTATATTTTAAAAGTGTTTTGTGTCTCCTGGGTTACTGATTCCCATTGAAAGCAGTACAATATCAAGACTCCTATTTTTCTGAGCAGCAGTGAGGAGATAACAAGCTTTAAAACATCTGCATTAGGCTCCTCAGTTCTGCTGCTTGTGTTATGAAATTTATTTACTAAGACATCTGCTGTCTTATACACACACTGCTTTTCTTGGTTTCATTCTCATTGAGATGAGCAGGTTTCATTTAAACTGTGTTATTGCAAATACTAAGGCTTTTGCAAGTTGAGAGCTCTAAATAAAACTGGCCATAGCTTTTGTTTTTATGAATAAGCAGTTGCCAATTCCTGTATTAAATCTCACTATTAAATGGACTATGACTTGCAATTTTAAAAAAAGTGGCCATTCGCTCAAACCTGCTTGTTTGTGCTGGTTAGTTTTCTTGAAATTAATTTAAGAAATTGATTTCTTAATACGACAAATTGGAAATTGGGTCTGTGCACCACTTGCCTGCTCCCCAAACCCTTAGGATTAAATCACTGTGCATGACAGAAAATGACAATATTTCTCTGCAAGATGAAAAGTCAAATCATTCAAAACAATTATCCAAGCTCACTGAATTAAGAAAATCACCTTGCCAGAAAAAAATATATATATACCCCATTCCAAAATCATTTTGGATGGTTATACTAGATTTTTAAAAAATAAACTTCCTTTTCAAAAGTTTTACCTAAGCCCCAGAACTCAGCTGGAACGGCTTTTTCTTCTTTCTCACTCAGTTGCCTCTTATAATTGAGCATTCTGCAGTATTACTAAAATTCCCCTGCAAGTCTGTTAAACACTTTCACATTTCCCTGTTTAATTACATTCAGACTTCAATTTTTGTCCACATATAGAATAGAGCCAAATTTTAACTCAATCGACCACAACGCCTTTGACATAAAGCCTTTCTACATAGTCCCTGCCTTATATATAAATAGACATATGCTAACTTGTCAAAATGCAAGAGTGGGCTGCTTTACATTGTCTAGAACAAAGAGCTCAGCTCAGCTTCTTTCTTTTCTCAGTGTCTCAGAAGGTGTCCTTTATTACATGTGCAGGATGGAAGGATTTTTGCTGCCGCATGAATGAAAAATGATACCTTCAGACTGCCTTTTTTGTGACAAATTGCACTTCTACAGACTATCACTCCGCCTGTAGTTTTTGGAACCCCACTTAAAGTTACTATTGACATCCTTGGGGGCTCGGCATTCTCGCGAAGCACCCCAGGGTTCCTTTCCACTCTGCGGAGTGCAACAAAGATGAGAAAGTTTGCTCATCGTGGTAGGAGAGAAACTCCTGTGTAGTTAAAAAAAAAAGCCAACGCCCCCCACCCCCTCCTCAAACCACCAAAACACTCTAAGGTGCGAAAATCACTGCCTCTGTGGATTCTCGGGGTACAAAACAGGCAGGAAAAGTTGTCTGGAGGTATTCGCGAAGCCTGGTGTTTGTTCAGGAAGGAGCTGTGGGGTGAGAGGCTGAGCGACGCCTCTGCCTCCACTTCCTGGGTGAGACCAGCGAGGCGTGCCCCTGAGCAGCAGCATAGAGAGAGAGATCGGTAAGACTCACCGGCTTCCCCATTTTTCCTAGGACGGGGTTTTTGTTCCT
>NW_011485331.1:10556-12502 GCF_000754665.1 Bison bison bison | reverse complement strand
AAGGGTGAAATGACACATAATATCTATTTATTCCCTGAAATAACCCTCCTGAGCCCACATATTAAAGTGTTTGATGGTTTCAGGAAAGAAATCTAAGACTTGTGAATTTGCATAATTACATGGAAAAAAATTTAAACAAACAACCTCTTAGACTTAAGAAGATAAGAAAATGTATCTTTAAAAGTACTCTGTGAAAGGTTTAACTCTAGGCTCAAAACAGTTTTTAAATGTAAGTATGTAACACATCCATTGTCTAATAATTGGCTCTTCTCCTCTACATTTGGCTACAATTGGCTCTTCTTCTCTACACAGGCCTGTAGAGAAAAGTAATAATTCTTTTTAAGTCTAACCAATTCCACTGAAGTCTCACTATGAAGAACAGACTCAAGACTTAGTATCTGAGTGCTGGAGGTGAAGACTGCCTGCTAAATAAAGCTTATCTTAAAATGAATCATTTGTTTCTATTTCATCCACTGGTTGACTGCTCCTTGAGTAGTGTGGATCTTAGCAAAAATAGCTCAGTGTTGTGTCTTTGGTCTTTGCTCAGGGAAGAGGAGAGAATGAATGTTTACAGGCTACTGAAGCCAGCACCGACACAAACCTATCATGAAGGGTTTCTGTTAAGAGCAGGAGACTGCAAAACAAACAAACAAACACCACACGGGCATTTTCCAACGGGCAAAGACTTTTCAATACCATTTTTCTTTATATCTCTACCGGAAGCGTGTGTTATTATTTCCTTTTCAAGATAACAAAATTGACGTGCAGTGATAAGTGACTGGTCTAAAGTCTCATGATCCATTTTGTGGCAGATCCAAAATCTCAGATCTTCTAGAATTTACCTCCAATAGAATTTTCAAAAATAAAATCCACTTGAAGAGACAGAAAAACATTCAAATGGCAGATTTCCATGTTCAAATATCATTTTTAAGAATCATATGTCCGGAGAATTTAAAGGTAACATACCAACTGATTAAAATACTTTTATGAAGTCATAACTTACTGCTAAAATGATTGCCTTTACCTGACTCCAGAATCATCCTAAAATGAGATATTAGGTGCATTTTTATTGAATATAAATTTGGGTTATAAAACATTATGAAAATATAACTTTGCAAATATTGCACACGTTTTTCTGTTCAGAGTACACACATTTCTATGATATCAAGTTAAGACTCATCTTGACTGCCCCACTGGAAGGAATATTAGTGTTTTCTATTTATTGGGTTTTCATTAATCTTAAATAAAACTCTGTGTGCCATGCTAGGTAAATGGCTTTCACTAATATAGTCCATTTATGATCCTACGCCCTTTATGTTCTTATAATTCCCGCTGAAGCAAGTTCTGTTTGTGCAGGAACTTTAGACTTTATTAACATGTTGATGCAAGACAAAGAATGCATTTTTTCTCCAGGGCAGGCTAAACCTTTAAGTGCCTTAAGCTGGCTTCCAAATTTGTTCTTACAATTCTAAGCAAACAGTCATTTGGGCTTTAAACATAAAATATCTTAGGCTATAATTATTGAATTGAAAGGTCAAAATGAAATTTGGATATGAAAGTAGCCTATTTCAAAGTGGGAATATAACCCTCTGCTAAATCCATCTTGGATGCCTCAAGAAATGGTTTGGGAAAGACAGGGTCAGGGAAGCAACATGAATTCAACCTAACCATAGAGGACCCCAATGAGAGAATACATACAGCTGAATCATTATACCATGCCCCCAAAATAGCATTTATGGGAAATGAAATAAAATACAAGACCTACTTGAAGGGGAGAAAATATCATTGTGGTTTAAAGAAAACATCAGGGGATAGATTTGAGAAATCCCCAATGACATATAACTAATGAGTAGCTGAGCTGTAATTCAAATCTCAGTCCGTCAGACTCCAGAACATTTGCTCTTTCTACTGAAGCCTGGGTGCACCATGCTATCCAAGAAAGAGCA
>NW_011485331.1:10076-10430 GCF_000754665.1 Bison bison bison | reverse complement strand
TGAATATTATGGAATGTGAAGCTCTAATGTTTCCCTAAATTTCTCCTAACAGAAGGATGTTTCGTTGAAAGCTCCACATCAATACAGAAGTGAAAGAAGGAAAGTGTTAGTCACTCAGTTGTGTCTGACTCTGTGACCCCATGGACTGTAGCCTGCCAGACTCCTCTTTCCATGGGATTCTCCAGACAAGAATACTGATGTAGGTAGGTAGCCCTTCCCTCCTCCAGGGGATATTCCCAACCCAGGAATCGAACCCACGTCTCCTGCATCTCCTGCACTGCAGGTGGTTTCTTTACCATCTGAGCCTCTAGGGAAGCCCCAATATAGAAGTATTAATAGGCAAATGCCCAAGCT
>NW_011485331.1:8845-9976 GCF_000754665.1 Bison bison bison | reverse complement strand
AAGGTAAAACCTCCATCATAATGACTATATCCTTATATCAAACAATAGAGGAGAACCAGGGCATTCAATCGGAGAAGGCAATGGCACCCCACTCCAGTACTCTTGCCTGGAAAATCCCATGGACGGAGGACCTGGTAGACTGCAGTCCATGGGGTCGCTAAGAGTCGAGTACAACTGAGCAACTTCACTTTCACTTTTCACTTTCATGCATTGGAGAAGGAAATGGCAACCCACTCCAGTGTTCTTGCCTGGAGAATCCCAGGGACGGGGGAGCTTGGTGGGCTGCCGTCTATGGGGTCGCACAGAGCCGGACACGACTGAAGTGACTTAGCAGCAGGGCATTCGATTGAAAAATACCTTGAAGGTGCTTAGGAAGCTGGATGTACATGGAGTTGTTTTTATCATTAATTCATATATAATACAGCTTCCCAGGTGGTGCTAGTGGTAAGGAATCCACCTGCTAATGCAGGAGATGAAAGAGCTGTGGGTTCTATCCCTCATCCGGGAAGATCCCCTGGAGCAAGGAATGGCAACCTACACCAGTACTCTTGCCTGGGAAATCCCATGGACAGAGGAGCCTGGTGGGCTACAGTTCATGGGGTTGTAAAGAGTTAGACACAACTGAGCACATGCACATATATAAAAACAGGATGCAAAAGCATAAAAAAGATTCCCTAAATATGTTAGCCAGTTATCTATCGATCTATTTATTATTAAGTAACTTCTATGCAATAAACATTTAAGTGGTATGCACAGTGGATAAGGTTCTGCGAGGGATATACACAGAAAAGGATCCATAGGAAAAGAATGGTCCCAAGCTTTAATGGAGCTTTCTAGAAAAATGTTATGGTGCTCAAGAGCTGTTATCAGGCAAGATGGGTGAGGTTATGCTCTGGAAACAAGCCACCCCCAGGTCTCAGTTGCTTATAACAACAACGGTGTGTTTCTCACTCGTGCTGCACGTCTATGCAGATCTCTAGGGAGGGGTCTCTATTCACAGTCACTCAGGAGCCCAACCTGATGAAGGTTCCTTTCAACACGTACTTCCACGGTTGCCAAGACAGGAAACGCGGACCTGGTGAATCATGAACTGCCTTTCAAAACTTCACTCCCTAAAGGATGCAAACTTCC
>NW_011485331.1:5911-6584 GCF_000754665.1 Bison bison bison | reverse complement strand
CCTTCCAAGGAGTAAGCATCTTTTAATTTCATGGCTGCAGTCACCATCTGCAGTGATTTTGGAGCCCCCCAAAATAAAGTCTGACACTGTTTCACGTTTCCCCATCTATTTCCCATGAAGTGATGGGACCGGATGCCATGATGTTCATTTTCGGAATGTTGAGCTTTAAGCCAACTTTCTCACTCTCCACTTTCACTTTCAGAATATATACATATCATGCTTTAATTTTTCTTCCCAAGTTCTTTGTAACAAGATGAGGTTGATAAAGCAGATGTTGTCTTTTTCAGTTGTTATTTAGTAGCTAAATTATGCCTGCCAGGCTCCTTTGTCCATGGGATTTTCCAGGCAAGAGTACTGGAGTGGGTTGCCATTTCCTTCTCCAGGAGATCTTCCCGACCCAGGGATAAAACCTGAATCTCCTGTATTGGCAGGCAGATTCTTTACCACTGAGCCACTTGGGAAGCCCAATGGTGAAAATGGAGACAAGGAGAGGTTAAGTCAGTTGTCTGATGTCACCAAGCTAGTGACGATGGAGAATAAAATAGGACCTGGGTTCCCTGGGTTTATAATTCTAGACTATGATAAACACCAAGTGCATAATAGGATCTAGGACAAGATAGCTGATACAAGATGCAATGGAAGTGCTGCAGTGTGCCCTTTTGGCTGCCTGAGG
>NW_011485331.1:4719-5462 GCF_000754665.1 Bison bison bison | reverse complement strand
TTTTTTTTTTTTTTTAAATTGGTGAGACCTTTGATTCCTCAACCGGGGATTGAAACCAGGCCCACAGCAGTCAAACTGCCTAGCTCTAAACACTGGACCACCAGGGAATTCCCTGTACTTGCTTCTCAATTGTTGTCCCTACTTCTGCCCTTGCCTCTCCACAGTTTATTTTCACAGAGCAGCCCAAACCATCTTTTAAAAATATATATCAGATCATGCCATTCCCTGCTCAAAACCTCTAGCAGTCTCCTCCTATGACCAGAACACAGTTTAGTTTTCATACCATGGCCCACCGAGCTTTCCATAATCTGACCTCTGCCAGCCTTCCCCAGACTAACCTGAGAGCATTATGTCCACCCACATTGGTCTTCCTTCTCTTCCCCCATCATACCCATCTTGTTCAGACCTTAGGGCCTTTGTACATGTTCTTCCACTGCCTGAAATGCTCTGCTTCGTGTGGTAGGCAGAATAGTGACCTCCCAAAGATGTCCACATCCAAGTCTCTCGAATCTGCACATATATTAAGTTAAATGAGGGGGAGGAGTTAAGGTTGCAGATGGAATGAAGGTTCCTAAATCGCTGACCTTAAGATGATCAGCCTAGATTATCCAGGTGGGTCCAAAGGAATCACAAGGTCTTTAAAATGTGGAAGGGGGAGGCAGAAGAATCTGTGTAAGCATAATGTCATGTGAGAGACTTGACTAACTACTGGTGGCTTGGAAAATGGAGGAAGGAGACCATGA
>NW_011485331.1:2951-3059 GCF_000754665.1 Bison bison bison | reverse complement strand
TTTCTCCAGACATTGCCAAATGTTCCCTAGGGGCTGGCAGCACAAAACTGCCCCCTGTTGAGGACCTCTGAACGAGATCACTGTAATTGTCTTTTTTTTTTTTTTTTA
>NW_011485331.1:0-443 GCF_000754665.1 Bison bison bison | reverse complement strand
CATGGACTGTATAGTCCAAGGGGTTGCAAAGAGTCAGACACAACTGAGCAAGTTTCACTTACTCACTCACCTTGGAGACACCGATCACCAAATTTCTGACACTGAAAGCTGTCATTTGCCAAAGAGTTGCTCTCTGAGAATGTCACTCTCTCTAGTGTCCCAATGCCACCAAAGAGACATTTAGAATTGACCTTTGATTTAGTCCTAATAAGCACTTCTACTTAGAAATCAATCTATTCTTGGTCTATTTGAGAATATATATTCAGTTCAGTCACTCAGTCATGTCCAACTCTTTGTGATCCCATGGACTGCAGCACGTCAGGCCTCCCTGTCCATCACCAACTCCTGAAGCCTACTCAAACTCATGTCCATCATGTCAGTGATGCAATCCAACTATCTCATCCTCTGCCATCCCTTTCTCTTCCTGCCTTCAATCTTTCCCA
>NW_011485330.1:13489-14257 GCF_000754665.1 Bison bison bison | reverse complement strand
GTAGGGTCCTTGTTTGTCTCTTTTCACGGGCATTATTTCAAAGTCTATTTTATCTGATATGAGTGTTGCTACTCATGCTTTTTTTTTGGTCTCCATTTGCATGAAACATCTTTTTCCAGCCCGTCACTTTCAGTCTGTATGTGCCCCTTGTTTTGAGGTGGGTCTCTTGAAGACAGCATATACAGGGGTGTTGTTTTTGCATCCATTCAGCCAGTCTTTGTCTTTGGGTTGGGGCATTCAACCCATTTACATTTAAGGTAATTATTGATAAGTGTGATCCCATTGCCATTTACTTTGTTCTTTTGGGTTAAAATTTATAGACCTTTTCTGTATTTCCTGTCTAGAGAATCTCCTTTAGCATTTGTTGAAGAGCTGGTGTGGTGGTGCTGAATTGTCTCAGCTTTTGCTTGTCTATAAAGTTTTTGATGTCTCCTTCATATTTGAATGAGATCCTTGCTGGGTATAGTAATCTGGGTTGTAGGTTTTTCTCTTTCATCACTTTAAGAATGTCTTGCCATTCCCTTCTGGCCTGAAGAGTTTCTATTTAAAGACCAGCTGTTATCCTTGTGGGAATCCCCTTGTGTGTTATTTGTTGCTTTTCCCGTGTTGCTTTTAATATTTGTTCTTTGTGTTTGATCTTTGTTAAGTTGGTAAATATGTGTCTTGGGGTGTTTCGCCTTGGGTTTATCCTGTTTAGGACTCTCTGGGTTTCTTGGACTTGGGTGGCTATTTCCTTTCCCATTTTAGGGAAGTTTTCAACTATTATCT
>NW_011485330.1:12961-13389 GCF_000754665.1 Bison bison bison | reverse complement strand
GCATATAGGGTCATCGTTATCATCTTTCTAAATTCCATATATATGTGTTAATATACTGTATTGGTGTTTTTCTTTCTGACTTACTTCACTCTCTATAATAGGATCCAGTTTCATCCACTTCATTAGAACTGATTCAAATGCATTCTTTTTAATGGCTGAGTAAAATACCATTGTATTTTTAAGTAGTTTTTTCCCTGTAGTTGACATCTAATCTTATCACATTGTGATCAGAAAAAATGCTTGAAATGATTTCAATTTTTTTGAATTTACTAAGGCAAGATTTATGGCCCAGGATGTGATCTATCCTGGAAAATGTTTTGCGTGCACTTGAGAAAAAGGTGAAATCCATTGTTTTGGGGTGAAATGTCCTATAGATATCAATTAGGTCTAACTGGTCCATTGTATCATTTAAAACTTGTGTTTCCTTG
>NW_011485330.1:9813-10513 GCF_000754665.1 Bison bison bison | reverse complement strand
GGTGACAGAGGATGAAATGGTTGGATGGCATCATCATCTCAATGGACATGAGTTTGAGCAAACTCTGGGAGTTGATGATGGACAGGGAAGCCTGGCGTGCTGCAGTCCATGGGGTTACAAAGAGTCAGACACAACTGAGTGACCAAACTGAATATATAAATATTCAGACATTCCAGACTTTCTTGATGACCCCAGGCCACACAGAGTGCTGAATTTAACATAGAAATAAATACAAAAGTAATATAGTCTATCTTTTGTGGATACATACAAAATCAGAGCTACCATTACTGAGTATTTGTGGGAAACCTGTTCTTTCTTCAAACTGTATCTGGTTGAAAAAGTAAGGCATCATTTATCCAACTCCTATCCCTTTTCCTATCTTTTCAAAGAACTCATCAGTCTCTGTGTTTTCAGGTTATTGACTATTGGAAGAGAGATGAAGGAAACAAAAATAGCAAAATTGGATATAGAAAAAGTTTAAGACTACAAAATTAACAAAAATCCTGGTATGGTCCTCATGAATGCCTTTCTATTGATGCTATCTGAAAGATTTCATTGTACATTTTGTTTGTTTTTTGCTCATAAACCTCCACTCCAATCTTGGTACTAATTTTACCTACATCGTGTAGACACTTTTATCATGAAGGTTCACTTTGCTAGACTTCAGTTCTAAAGACGCATTGTGTGTGTTAGTTGCTTA
>NW_011485330.1:9210-9713 GCF_000754665.1 Bison bison bison | reverse complement strand
CGCAGCGTATGGAGCACACTGGGTTTGCCCAGCTCATGGCAGTGTATGTTTTCCTGGTCTACATTGCTCATGCTCCAAGTTGCTCTGCAGGGGTACTTTCCAAAGTGGTCCTGCGTTTCGTGTACTTCCCAGGTCTAAGCTGCTCAGATTCAGGTTCTTGGGTATTCCATAAAGGCACAGACTTGGTTGGGTGTGTGTTTTGTGCCCTTCTCAAGTCCGAGCAGCTCAGGCAACCAGATCCTTGGCGAATGCACTGTCCCAGGTGGGCTGTGTATCTTAATCACCTCCCTGGTCTTGGCCACTCCATTTCCCAGGTGCACCACGAGAGTGTCATCTCAGGTGTGCCATGTGTCTCCTCTGGGGAGCTGATCTCAGGCTGTGACCCTCCTGGCAGGTGTCAACCATCCAGGATCCCAGGAAGATGTGGTTAGCAACTGGAAGCCTGTTCACAGTTTGGTGGAGGATGCCATCTCTGGGGCCGAGATTGCCCCTTGCCTTCTGGC
>NW_011485330.1:7878-9110 GCF_000754665.1 Bison bison bison | reverse complement strand
GGCTATCCCACAGTTTGGGTTGCTATCTCATGTTAGCTCCCTCAGATTGTCCTCAGGGCATTCAGGCCTGGTCCTTACCCTAAGCATGCAACGCATGCCTCCCTGTACAGCCCCCATTCGCTGGTGGCAGACACGAGCATCTGGGCTGCTTACCCACTGGGAGTTGTGGTTAGGTGCGTATTCTGTGGGTTTTTTTCCTTCCAGTTATGTTGCCCTCTGAGATTCCCAAACTCCCCACAGACCTGCCAGTGAGAGGGTTCCCTGCTGTTTGGAAACTTCTACTTCATGTCTCCCTCCTCAGGACAGGTCTCCATCCCTAACTCTTTCGTCTCTCTTTTTGTGTTTTATATTTTGTCCTACCTCCTTTTGAAGGGAATGGGCTGCCTTTCTAGGTGCCTGGGGTCCTCTGCCAGCATTCAGAAGTTGTTTTGTGGAAGTTGTTCAGCATTCAAATGATCTTTTTTGTGGGAGAGATCAAATGATCACATTTGTGGGGGAGAAAGTTGTCTCTCCGTCCTATTCCTCTGCCATCTTAGGACCGCCTAACTCAGTTTTATATATATATCAGGATGGATGAAGCACAAGCTGGAATCAAGATTGCCAGGAGAAATATCAATAACCTCAGAAATGCAAATGACACCAACCTTATGGCAGAAAGCAAAGAGGAACTAAAGAGCCTCTTGATGAAAGTGGAATAAAAGAGTGAAAAAGATGGCTTAAAACTCAACATTCAGGAAATGAAGACCATGCCATCTGGTTCCATCACTTCATGGCAAATAGATGGGGAAACAATGGAAACAGTGAGAGACTTTATTCTTTTGGGCTCCCAAATCACTGCAGATGGTGACTGCAGCCATGAAATTAAAAGATGCTTGCTCCTTTAAAGAAAATCTATGACCAATCAGGATAGCATATTAAGAAGCAGAAACATTACTTTTCTGACAAAGGCCCATCTAGTGAAAGCTATGGTTTTTCCAATAGTCTTGTATGGATGTGAGAGTTGCACCATAAAGAAAGCTGAGTACCAAAGAATTGATGGTGTTGGAGAAGACTCTTGTGAGTCCCTTGGTGAGCAAGGAGATCAGCCCAGTCAATCCTAAAGGAAATCAGTCCTGAATATTCATTGGAAGGACTGATGCTGAAGCTGAAACTCCAGTACTTTGGCCACGTGTTGTGAAGAACTGACTCATTTGAAAAGACCCTGATGCTGGAAAAGACTAAGGGCAGGCGGA
>NW_011485330.1:5004-6010 GCF_000754665.1 Bison bison bison | reverse complement strand
CTTCGTATTGCTACATGAGGAATGGTGCATGACAGGTAAAGTTTTTTGAATCTTTATATATTAGTCTGCTAGGGCCGCCATGACAAAGTACTACAAACTGAGTGGTGTGACAACAAAAATTTGTTATCTCACAGTTCTGGAGGCTAAAATTCCAAAATTAAGGAGTCAGAAGATTTGATTCCTTTTGAGGGTTGTAACAGAGAAACTGTTCCATAGAGCTTTTGAAACATCTGGTGGATTGACAATGCCAAGCCAATGCCAATCTTTGGCATTCTTTGGCTTGTAGATGCACCATCCCAATCTCTGTCTTCAGGGTCACATGGCGTTCTCACTATGTGTGTATATCAGTGTCTGACTTTCCCCATTTTAAAGGATATCAGTCATAAGAGATTAAGGGCCCAGGCTATTCCAATATGATATCATATTAACTAAAATGGTATCTTCAATAACTTTATTTCCAAACGAGATCACATTATAAAGTACTGGGAGTTAGGACTTTAACATGCGAATTAGAAGGATACATAATTCAATCCGCAACATTTCACATATCTGAAAATGTCTTCATGCTCTCCTAAAATGTCATTACATTGAAGGTTAGAAATAATTTTCTTTCAGATTTTGAAAACATTGCTTCTTTATTGTGTAGCTTCTAGTGCTGCCTATTGAGAAATCTAAAGTTATTTGAATTCCTAATTTTTCACATGTGACTTGTTCAAATCTCTCTAGAATCTTTAACATCTTTTCTTTTCTACAAGCACTCTGAAATCTTACAATAATGTCACTTGGTGTGGAAATATTTTCATCCATTGTTACAGGCACCTTGTGGACCTTTTCTAGGAACCCATGGCTCTAAGTCCTGGGATTTTCTTGAATTTGTTAATGGTTTGATATTTCTTGCTTCTACTTTTAATGTTCTCTCTCCCTTGGAACTCTTATCATATGGTTGTTATATCCTCTGGACTGGTCCTCTAATTTTCTTTTCTCTTCTATATCCTATTTATCTGTT
>NW_011485330.1:3586-4904 GCF_000754665.1 Bison bison bison | reverse complement strand
TTTTATATTTATTTCTATGTTAAATTCAGCACTCAGTGTGGACTGGGGTCATCGAGAAAGTCTGGAATGTCGGGAAAGGAGGATGATAATGTAAACTACTAAAGCATGGGAAAGTTCTAGAAAAAATACAAAAAAAAAATCTATTGCTTTATGGCATTGGCCATAGCTTCTGACCTCCTCATCCTTCTTGATTTGCTTCTCTCATTTTTTATTACTCTATGATTTTATAAAACAGTGAATTACTTTCTTGAACGAATGTTTAAATGTAAATGAGCATGGAAAGTTATCAGTATGAAAGCTCAGAGCAAACACAACTGATATTGTGTAAGAAAAGAACAACATTTCTGCAGATGAAAGCTGAAAAAGTCTTTGAGTTTCAGAGTCTGGCTTCAGTTTCTCTCAGCATTTATAAACCCATTCTAGACAAAGCCTCTAGTGAATCCAGGGAACTTAGGCTCACCAATGTGGAGATAATCTAACAGGGTAATAGAGTGAGTTAGATAATGAACTTCTGACAAGTGAGCTTATGTACATATCCTTCTAAACCTACCATGGCCAATCTTCTCTCAGGAGCAGTTAAAAGCAAAACACTTTATTGAGGGCTTATTAATCAGGGTAAGCTAGTGAGCATAACAAATTTTCAGTATATTAACACAATAAAATTTTATTTTAAACACATTGTTGTTGTTTAGTCTTTAAGTCATGTCCAACTCTTTTGTGATCCCATGGATTGTAGCCCATCAGGCTCCTCTGTCCATGGGATTCCCAGGCAAGAATACTGGAGTGGGTTGCTGTGCCTTCCTCCAGGGAGTCTTCCTGACCCAAGGATTGAACCCAAGCCTCTTGCATCTCCTGCATTTCAGGTGGATTCATTATGCTGATCCACCAGGGAAGCCCATTTTAAACACACACCACAGTCCAGTGTAGGTAGGCAGGGTGAACTTTCTATGTCATCATCTCCAATTGATCCATACAACATTGAGAGGAAATTAGAAATTCCAAGAGTACTTATTCTGAGAAAGCTAAGTACTCAGAAGAATCTGGGCCAAACCCACCTAGGTATTCTGCCCTAAGATAACAAAAATAAATGGTCTCATAGCAGCAGGAATCTTGTTGATGACTGCCCTTGACATGTCTGTATTAAATTCCACTGCACCAGTCTAGACTGGTTGCTTTCAACACTTGATGCAAAGCTGGGATCTCCTTTACCTTATCCTAGGGATTCATTTTGACCCTTTCATGTGTTTGGTTTCCAGTTTTATCTATCCTGTGTCTTTCTCTTTTGTATGTATTACCAGTTTTGGCAGCATACATCTTC
>NW_011485330.1:0-408 GCF_000754665.1 Bison bison bison | reverse complement strand
TATCTGCCTATGTTTTCCTCTAAGAGTTTTGTAATTTCTGGTCTTACATTTAGGTCTGTAATCTATTTTGAGTGTAATCTTTGCATATGGTGATAGGAAGTGCTCTAATTTCATTCTTTTATGTTTAGCTGTCCAGTTTTCCCAGCACCCAGTTTTCCCAGTCTTATTGAAGAGACTATCTTTGCCCCATTGTATATTCTTGCCTCCTTTGGAAAAGATAAGTTACCCATAGGTGCATGGGTTTATCTCTGCGCTTTCTATCTTGTTCCATTGGTCTATGTTTCTGATTTTGTTCGAGTAGCATGCTGTCTTGATGGCTGCAGCTTTGTGGTATAGTCTGAAGTCAGGAAGGTGGATTCCTCCAGTTCCATTCTTCTTTCTCAAGATTTCTTTGGCTATTAAGGGTCT
>NW_011485329.1:19476-20145 GCF_000754665.1 Bison bison bison | reverse complement strand
TTCATTTTGATATTTGGCAAAACTAATACAATTATGTAAAGGTTAAAAATAAAATAAAATTTAAAAAATAGTTTGGAGAAAGTATAGAGGAGGCAATTAAGTCTTTCCAGACACTTGTGTGTTCTCAGAGCAATTCAGAGTGTTGTCAGGAAAGCATGAGTGCTAAGTCACTTCAGTCGTGCCCAACTCTTGTGAGGCTATGGACTGTAGCCTTCCAGGCTCCTCTGTCCATGGGCTTTCTCAGGCAAAAATACTGGAGTGGGTTGCCCTGCCCTCCTCCAGGGAATCTTCCTGACCCAGGGATCGAACCTGTGTCTCTTATGTTTCCTGCGTTGGTAGGTGGACCTTTACCACTAGTGCCATCTGGGAAGCCCCAGGAAAGCAAGGTCTCAACATTTAGATGAAGTCAAGGGTGTGACTAAAAGAATCCTTTGTTAAGACATCAGACTGCTTCCCTGGTGGCTCAGATGGTAAAGAATTTGCCTGCAATGCAGGAGACACCAGTTTGATCCCTGGGTCAGGAAGATCTCCTGGAGAAGGGAATAGCAATCCACTCCAGTATTCTTGCTTAGAGAGTTCCATGAACAGAGGAGCCTGGCAAGCTACAGCCCATGCAATCACAAAGAGTCAGACATGACTGAGTGACTAACACACTAAGATATCAGACAA
>NW_011485329.1:13826-15643 GCF_000754665.1 Bison bison bison | reverse complement strand
AATTTTCTTGAAGCAATCTCTAGTCTTTCCCATTTTATTATTTTCCTCTATTTCTTTGCACTGATAACTGAGGAAGGCTTTCTTATCCTTCCTTGCTATTCTTTGGAACTCTGCATTCAAATGGGCATATCTTTCCTATTCTCCTTTGCTTTTCGCTTCTCTTCTTCTCACAGCTATTTGTAAGGCTTCCTCAGACAGCCATTTTGCTTTTTGCAAGTGGTAGAGAGAATGTAAAATAAAACACCTCTGGACCCTAACCCAAATTATATTGGCAGGAAACAGGATGTAAAATCTTCAGCTGCAAACACAGACTACTTTGCACCGAAAAGGAAGACTCAGAACTGAACAAAGGGCAAAGACAGCAGAGCCAAGAGGCAGGGAAAATCTCTCCCAGGAAGCAGAACTTGGGCCTTTTTTTTAAAATGCCATCATTTACCCCCACTGACTTGAGAATCCCCATGGAGCAGTGAACCCTTTATGCTCTCATTTCCCCACTTTTTGAAAGGAGTATCTATTGTGAGTATCCCATGCCGTCCCACAATTGTATCTTGTGAGGTAGATAACTTTTCACTTTAGTTCACAAGTCTTCAGATCAACAAGAACCATACTAGAGAAGCTAAACATAGGAGTCTCATTCATATCTGGACTTGATTTAGATAACAAGATCTTATACCTGATGCCATAAAGGGACTAGACTTCGGTTTGGTTTGAGGTGGTCTTTGTGGAGATAGAGTACATTTTGCCTATGGGAGGAATATAAATAATGTGTAGCCAGAGGTTGGATTGTGGTGGTTTTGAAATATGGCATCAAATTCTTTAACTCTCCTTCAATCAATAGGAGCTACTACTTTCTTTTCTTATGAAAATGAGCAGGCTTGAGGTTGCTTCAACCAACAAAGTAAAATGGAAGTTATGTTATTCTAAGGCTAGGTCATAGAAAGCAATGCGAGCCTCTGCCTTCTGCTGCTAAAATATTCACTTTTGAAGCCCAAGGACAGGATGTAAAAAATCCAACAATCCATTGTGAGGAAGGCATCCGCAGTGTGAAGAAGTCCAAACCACATGAAAAAGCCGTTTGCAAGTGCTCTGGATATAACAGAATCAACTGAGCCAAGACTTTAGTCATCTTGTCCCTGGGAACAGACATGTGAGTAAAGAAGCCTTCAGATGATCCTAAACATTCAAGTCACTTCGAAACCATTCAGGTGTTCCCAGCTGAGGCCTTGAATATTGAGTACAGAGATAAGTCATCCTCGCTGCACCCTATCCAAATTGCTGACCCATAGAATTAGTGACCATAATAAATTGGTTTTTGTTTTATGCTCCTAGGTTTGGGATGTCTTGTTACATAGCATTTGATAACTGGAACATTCATATCCAAAGTATATAAATAATTCAAAAATTATTAGGAAAACCCTTGAAAACTGAAGAGAAAAATGGACAAGAGAATTCAAGCAAGCACTATCCAAAGGTGGAAATTGAAATGGCCAATACACACATGAAAAGGCATTGCTTATTAGTCATCAGGGAAATGCAAATTAAAACCACAAAGAGATTCCATTTCTCACCCACTGGAATGGGTAAAAATAAAAATACAACAAATGTATGTATAAGTGAGATAACTCTCATGAACTGTTAGTGGGAATTTAAGTTCATTCAAGCACTTTCAAAAAACTGGCAGTAATTTCTCCAGTTAAAAATATGCATCGTGCATCTGGTGAATAGCAACACCACTCCTAGGTTTCTAGCAGAAATTTTAAGATGTGTACACAAATGTTCAGAAAAATGTTATTCATTCAAGCCAAGGACTGAAACCA
>NW_011485329.1:10380-10913 GCF_000754665.1 Bison bison bison | reverse complement strand
GAGTCAACTCTTCGCACGAGGTGGCCAAAGTACTGGAGTTTCAGCTTCAGCATCATTCCTTCCAAAGAAATTCCAGGGCTATTCTCCTTCAGAATGGACTGGTTGGATCTCCTTGCAGTCCAAGGGACTCTCAAGAGTCTTCTCCAACACCACAGTTCAAAAGCTCCCTTATGATTATACAGTGGAAATAACAAATAAATTCAAGGGATTAGATATGTTAGCCTGAAGAACTATGGATGGGGGTTCATAACATACAGGAGGTGGTGACCAAAATCATCCCCAAGAAAAAGAAATACAAAAAGGCAAAACAGTTGTTTTAGGAAGCCTTACAAATAGCTAAGAATAGAAGAGAAGTGAAAAGCAAAGGAGAAAGGAAAAGATATACTCAGCTGAATGTAGAATTCCAGAGAATACCAAGGAGAGATAAGAAAGCCTTCCTCAGTGATCAATGCAAAGAAATAGAGAAAAAGAGTAGATTAGGAAAGGCTAGAGGTCTCTTCAAGAATATTAGAGATACCAAGGGAAAATTTAAT
>NW_011485329.1:9704-10280 GCF_000754665.1 Bison bison bison | reverse complement strand
ACATTTGGAAAACTCAGCAGTGGCCACAGGACTGGAAAAAGTCAGTTTTCATTCCAATCCCAAGGAAGGGCAATGCTAAAGAATGTTCAAGCTACCACACAATTGTGTTAATTTCACATGATTTCAAGGTCATGCTCAAAATCCTCCAAGCTAGGCTTCAACAGTACATGAACTGAGAACTTACAAATGTACAAGCTGGATTTAAAAAAGGCAGAGGAACCAGAGATCAAATTGCCAACATCCACTGGATCATAGAAAAAGCAAGGGAGTTAAAAACAAAAACAAAAACAAAAACAAAACATTTACTTCTGCTTTACTGACTACACTAAAGCTTTTGACTGTGTAGATCACAACTAACTGTGGAAAATTCTTAAAGAAATGGGAATTCCAGACCATGTTACCTGCCTCCTGTGAAACCTGTATGCATGTCAAGAAGCAGTAGTTAGGACTGGTCATGGAACAACAGACTGGTTCTAAATTGGGATAGGAGTACATCAAGGCTGTATATTATCACCCTGCTTATTTAATTTATATGCAGAATACACCATGAGAAATACCAGCCTGGATGAATCACTA
>NW_011485329.1:9196-9604 GCF_000754665.1 Bison bison bison | reverse complement strand
CAGGAGAAGGAAATGTGTGAAAGGGATACAATTTGTGTATCAAATACTGGGCTCAGTCTGAGATGCTTATGCAGGAATATTACAAAAAGCAAGATACCAAAACTTGGAGAACTGTAATCATGGTAGACCACTACACAGGTCTTAGTCATGGTTGTGGGTGGTCACAAAAACTGTGAATACCAAAATCACTGCATGTACATATGGAATATTCACTGTAATACATCCTAAGTCATAAAACAAACAGCAAATTATGACAAATACAAATGATTCTGAGTACATTCTCAGTCAGAAAAAAGCAAGCCCCAGAGCTGACTGTGGCTCAGATAATGAGTTCCTTAATGCAAAATTCAGACTTAAATTGAAGAACGTAGGGAAAACCATTAGGCCGTTCAGGTATCAGATCAGATC